>NW_027280843.1:205000-235180 GCF_046629955.1 Centroberyx affinis
AGCCGGGATGCTTTGAACACACGGATCCTCCTGGTCGGATATTTGCTTTGGCTTTGAGGAGAAATCGCTCGGATATCAAACCTCTCAGCCGGAGACACAGTAGAGGCTCCGGAGTTACAGGAGGAGCGGGGAGGAATTGGGAAAAGTATAGCCTATAATTAAGGATTACCAGGCTGTTTTCTTCTCCTGAACAATTGGAGAGCCACTCTTCTTTGATGTCAGAAAAGGTAAGAGAAAGCAACATTTTTTTTTCTCATACCTTTCCTGTTGCTTTTATTTCATTTTCTCAATATGTGCTACAAGCAGTGATGCACAATAGTGGCAAATAAAAGGTGGATAAACTATGATCGTCGGTGATTCAACCACTTGCAACCAACCAATATAAATAAAAATCAATTATATTTTCATAAAAGCATTAATCCCCCCTCCCTCCCTCCCTCCCTCCCTTTAACAGGCCCTATATGTTAATTGCATCAGTTTGATAGCTTACCATTTATTTCTTATAGCCTACTGTGAATTTCATATCATAGAGATGTTCATATCAGCCTAAAAAGGTGGCTAAACTCAATTCTGTAAATACAAAAAACACGAAACAAGTTATAAAACAGGCAATTTCAAAATAGACCCCAACATGCTGCGCAGTCCAAAAACAAGATGCGACTTGTCCAACGGCTCAGTTGTGCCCAACAAAAAAGAAACACTCATGGATAGCTTGTTTATTGTCAGAACATATAATTAAGACTTTTAGATATGTTCCCCTGTAAAGCCGTCGTATTCTCTGTGCAGATTGCTGGCATTTCGCATGTATTTTGTGGGTTTTGGAGCCTCCGTTTGTGGGTAAATTGGAGGAGAAGGTAAATTCATCTGAATATATTAAAGGTGCTTTTCAATTACGCCCAGGTCTGTCCAAACGCGTAGCGGATAATGAATTTCTTAATATGGCTCTAGGTCAACAGGTTCGGGGGCGCGCACTTGTGCACGCACACTCTCTCTCTCTCTCTCTCTCTCTCTCTCTCTCTCTCTCTCTCTCTCTCTCTCTCTCTCTCTCTCTCTCTCTCTCTCTGTCTGTCTGTCAGAATATAAATCTATAAGAATAATAACCTAATGCACTGCCTGAAGAAAACCCAAAGGCAACGCGCCTGTGTCACCGCACATGAGGAATCCACTGAAGGAAAACATGCTTGTCCAAATGAATTCAGAAGGAAATATTGATCGTGATTTGATTGGATTATTGGAATATTGATGTGGTTTTTGCACGCGTGTGTTGTGCGCGCGTCTGTGTGTGTGTGTGTGTGTGTGTGTTGCTTTCGGCTAATCTTAGCACTCTTATCCATCTTGACTCTCAGGAGGTCATTGATCCTGCAGACAACAGGGGGCGCTCTTTCAACTGATTTCGAATAACCCACTGCCTTCTTTTCTTTTCTTTTTTTTTATCTTTGAGGTTTGTTGCCGCAGGTTACAAATCAGATCATTTGCAACGAGGTATTTCAAGGTAGAACTGTAAAATATAAAACAGTGCATGGGTGAATATAATGGAGCGACTGATGAATGAATGGATGAATAAACAGGCAGTCTTGTGCCAGTGTTTCATCCTTATAATTTATCCAATTGAATTAACATGAACTTGATTTGATGCATTCACTTTGAGTGAAAAGATGAGGGTGCATGATGGAGACTAGGTATGAAGGACGGAAGGAAGGAAGGAAGGGTGAAGAAAGATAGATGATAGATAGATAGATAGATAGATAGATAGATAGATAGATAGATAGATTAATAAACCGACTGTCTGCAGTTTGTTTTCTCATTAACAAATCACACTGTGTCATTGCCACTGGAGCAAACGATTAAAGAATAAAGATGCAAGAAGAGAAAGGCAATTAAAATCTCTGAGGGTGACATTTCATCTCATCACATCATCCAGAGTGATCAGAAGGCGGGGTGTAATTGGCTCATTACTCGTTCCCTGGTGCATGCTTGGCCTATCAAACAAGCAGGACGGTTGTGACAGCAACATGGCATCTCTATCAAATCCTGATACAACAAGATGTCACTGATGCCCCCCTGTCCAATATAGAGTGATGTCTTTCTATTACATTCAATTTGTTTTACCTTTATTTATCCAGGGACGAGTTTTTGCTGAGCACCCATGATCTGTTACAGCAACACCCTGCTTCACATTGGTTGTGGTAGCCTAAAGGTTAGAGAAGTGGGCTTGTGACTGGAAGAAGACTTGTTTGAACTGTATGAATGTCAAGCAAGACATTAGTGGAAAAGAGCAGCCACACTCAGTCGACTTCACTAGATAAATAAAGGTTAAAATAAAACATTCATGTAGTGACACCCATTCACACCTGGGAGCTTCCCAGTAAAACTGCTGCCCTCTACTGCTGGCCACTGAGCAGTTGGGGCTTGGGTGTATCTGTCACCAGCACTTAATGATGGAAAGGTAGCACTCATTCACCTAATAATAATAATAATAATAATTATGTGTTTGTGTAGTACTAAAAACAGTGTTTACAAAGTGCTTTACATACATTGAAACACAAAGAAACAGTGATGTAAAAGTATCAAAATTAAATAAAATAGAATTGGATAAAACCTATGGAAAAAGCAAGAAAAACAACAAATGGTAACGCATTGCATTAAATAGTTAATGCAATGTTGTTGAACTCATGGCTTTCAGTCACAAGACCAAAAGTTTAATGTTTCTTTAACTTTTAGGCTATTGCCTTTAGTATGTACTCCCAAAAGACGTTGATGAATTCATATGTTGATGATACATCACCTTCCCTGGGATTTGTCTTATGCTATGTTCCAAAAATGTTGGAAATTCTGAATTCCTACACGGAGAAATGCAATGGAAAAGCCCATTCAAGTTGGAATGCCAAGTCAACATGGCGGCATACACTGTGAAACGCTACACAGCATTACTTTTAACATGGTTGTAATCCTCAAAATACACTTAAATTGGATTTTCAGCATTGTATGATCTTAAATCCATCAAAACACCTGTGTGGTCAACTGTTAAAGATCTACATTTCAGTTCACATTTCCAAATATCATTGACATAACATTAGCCGTTGCATGTGAAACAGTATTTTACCTTGGGCAAATGAAATCTCACAGGCGTCCTTGGTTCTTCCCAGTTTTTTTCTGATCTGGACCACTGTAATGCATGGAGGTTGTAATTACAACATAGTAGCTGGGAATTTCCAACTTGGGCCTGAGTGGAACGCAGCATTAGCTCATTGACGCGAAGCTAAACCGCTAGCTGACAAACAGCTAACACAACTACTGCTGCATCTGGTGGCTCATAGGGCTTGTGTGGTTTCAGAGCGGCTTAATGCTGGCTGAAGTCCCTTTGACTGGATGATCTCAACACAGCTGCTGAGGGAGCGAGAGAGAGTGTGTGTATTTGTGTGTGTGTGTGTGTGTGAGAGAGAGAGAGAGAGAGAGAGAGAGGGAAAGACACAGAGACAGAGAGAGCGAGAGAGAGTCACATCTGGTATCCGGTACTTCCAGGATGTCCAGTGCATCCATGGCTCTATAGTGGCTTCATGCAGTGATACACAGGGCAACTATTTGGGCAACGCTAATGGGCAACATTGCCCAAATATGCCCCAATATTGTTCCAAGGATTACACGGGAACATTTTGTTGCCAGGAGACAACTGAACACATTTTGTCCCTGGATGTCATTTTGTTTCCTGTTGCTGGGAACGTTGCCTAGCTACATTGCTGTAAAAAATTTGCTTTGTTTATCGCAGCCTTTACTGCTGGCTGCAGTCTCTTAAACGGGCTGCTATCGAACAAGTGTGTTTAGAGAGAGAGAGAGAGAGAGAGAGAGAGTGTGTGAGAGACAATGAGAATCTTAATCACTTTCTTGGCAAAGCAGAATAAATGTAATGGAAATTGTCTCGGTGGCATTGCCGCAGAGACTTCAAACGCACAGTGCATACTGACCGGCGTGCTTCAGGAACAACAGGACCTCAAATACAGTGCAGGACACACAATACACAGCAGGCTATACATATCACTCTGCACATATAGATTCAGTATTTGAGATGGTGAGAGTGAGAGAGGGAGCACCGGAGCAAATCGACATTACTGACCATGTTCCCTCAAGGTCAAAGAACACACACACACACACACACACACACACACACACACACACCACTCTTCTCCACCTAATCCCCTTATCCACTGAATCAACTTGGTCAGACAGCAGCTTGCTGGCCAAGGTGGTGGTGTTGGGGGTGTAGGTAGAGGTCGAGGGGGAGGGTGGGCATGTGTGTGTGTGTGTGGGGGGGTAGGGGTCCTGGCCAGTGACCGGGAGCCAATCACAGCTAGAGGCTGACGGGGTGTGTGCGAAGTAGCAGTGCAGCAGTCAATATTGGCTAGGAGGAAGGGTAAACAGGTTTGACTTGGGTTTTTTAGCCCCAACGCTTGTTTGTATGTTTCTCTGTGTGTGTGTGTGTGTGTGTGTTTATGTGTTAAAAGATGAGTGTTCTCCAATTTCTTTGCACAGCATTTGGTAGCTTCCTATTCAAGGGTCGGATGTTTACTTTGTATAAATTACCATCCGAAAGAGAAACTGTGTGTCATCCAAGCGCTTAGAATTGAATAAGGTGAAGACAAGGCAGTCAAAGAGAGTGTTCAGAGAGCGAGTGTGTAAGAGAGAATGAACATTTACAATTTTACAACTTTATTAAGAATAACTGTACAAAAATGAATTTGTCAGCATTCAATAATAATGTGCAATCAGGCAGCATTCTACTGGAAATCTACTTTGCACTCTGGCCTCCAAGGCTTCCCATAAAGGTTCAATTACGTTTAGATCTGGTGATTGTGGAAGCCATGGAAGGCGTTGGACTTCATCCATGTGTTCATGAAACTAGGAGTTTGAATTTTGTTCAGCAGTGTCTTGGAATATGGGAACATCATGAGGGAACAGTGTTTGGACCCTTGGAGGCATCCGGTCCTGAATATTGGCCTTATATTTCTTTGCCGATAGCCGATATAACAATGCAGAGCAATCCTCAGACTTAATGACACCTAAGAGATGGCTGCCCAAACCATTACAGATCCATTAACATATTTAACAGGTGCCAGCAGACAATCTGGGTCAAAGGCATTGTTTGGCTTTCTCTAAACGTAAACATATACAGATGTGGGGGAAAGGGTTAAAGAAGAGTCATCAGTCCATATTACTTTTTTCCATCGCTCGAGGCTCCAGGTTTTGCGCTCCTTACACCAGGTTATGCCTCTTTGTGCATTGGCCTTGGATACAAGCAGTTTCTGAATGGCAGCCCTGCTATAAATACCGGCTTTGTAAAGCTCACATCGTACAGTTTTTGCTGAAACTGTGTCATAGAGGTGGTGATTCAGTTCTGTGGTATTTTTTGAGGCTGTAGTTTTGTGGTGTTTATCCTGTTAAGTCTACATCTATCCCTGATGTTGAACTTCGACTTGCAACCGCTGTTCCTCTTTGCCGCGGCAGGCAGGAGACTGTGTGTGTACTTTGTCACATTAAATAATTTAGCAGTTTTCGTGACCAGTGCACCTGCAATTCGAGCACTGACAATTTTTTCTTCTTTGAAACTCAGTTTGCCTTATGATGCTTTGAAAACTCACATATAAAAATGGTGATTGTCAGACTTCTTTAAAACAGGTGACACATACTGCTAATTGGCATTCAACTCAACGATTCACCTGTATAGCTGTAGTTCATAATTGTGATTTAGTTACTTTAAAGTGGTGTTTCACGTGGTGTTTCCGTTATTTTGTAGTTGCTGAGGTGTAGCGGTGTCATGCACAGACTTTTGCAATCATATGAGTCGTGAAAATTACACAAAATCACCAGATAATAATAAAATGCACATCGTAGAAAGACTTGTGTCGACATTATGGGTAGTCCAAGTTGTGCACCAACACTAGTCAGTAATACAGGCGATGGACTAGTGATTACAGCCTGTTCCACATCACTTCCTCTGATGTGACCTGGACCGGGTGAAGGCAGACTGCCACCATGCAGAACTCTGAGCTCAGCCATGGGGAGCTTCCATCCAAACAAGCAGCAGCTCAATCACTGCAAGGATCTGCTGGGATGCTGGGATCAATATGTTCTCATAACTCAAGGCTCCTGACCCTGACCACAAATCATTATTGCCCTCTGGAGACGACACACACACACACACACACACACACACACACACACACACACACACATCCACACACACACATAAACATTGTCTTCTCTCTCTTTTTGCCTCTGTCTGTCTCTCTGTCACACACAGACGCATGCACACACGCGCACACACACACACACACACACACACACACACACACACACACACACACACACACAAACACACACACACACAGACACAGACACTTGCTATGCATAGTTGTGTTGTGAGTCTCCTGGGCGGTGCTGCTTCCCTTCCATGGAACAGATATGGTCTCTGCTGTCCTTCCAGCCAGCCCAGTAGGCTTTGAATATCTTCACAGGGAACACACACACACACACACACACACACACACGGTGCGACCCAGTGGTGCAAGGAGAATTGAGTGCCAGGGGGGTTGACAGGTAGAGGAGATGTAGTCAGGGAATACAGCTGATGAACAGAGCAGAGGAGGAAGAGACAAGAGACTCTCTCTCTCTCTTTTCTTGTTTTTATTACCAGCATTACTTTGTTATTTTGTTGAGTATAGTGCTGTATAAACACAGGCAGAGTCCAAAACCACCCACCAAGCACCAAATGCCAGTAAAATTTGTCATTGGCAGAAAAATCAATGAGGGTCACCCACCAAACTGGCGACTTTCTGAGACGGGAACATTTGAATGCCTCGGTTATAAACAGTCTTTGGTCTTTGCCTGTTCTCAGACTTTCTCCCTGCTGATCACTGTACACTCTCTGACCATGCGCCAATCAAATCAAAGCAAAATGATGGCTCGGAATCAAACAGGCTCCTGATTGGCTGCCTGTTATGCTGCCCATACACAAAGCATTAGCATTTGAACATCTGATATTTATCTCTGAATTCTGAGTTTAAAGTCAGAATTCTGAGTTTTCTGACTTCATTCTCAGAATTCTGGCTTTAATCTCAGAATTCAGATTTTATCCTCATTAATCTCAGAACTCGAAATAAATTTTTCACTTGTGACCCTAACCCTCTTCCATAAAAGACCCTAAGGTTAATTGAAACTTCACTTTATTTCCCATGTGGTGACGTGTGTGTGTGTGTGGCCACCAAAAAGAAAAAAATGAACACAGAAGACAAAACAGAAAATACGATTGATGGTTCTGTGTGAAATGGCTTTACACAGCCAATAGCGTCCCTAGAAGCCGGCTGATTTGCCCTAAAGTTAACGGCCTGGGTGGTTTGTAGAAAACATGCCAAGGAAAAGCAGCAGATTAACATTATTTTGGCGGATAAAAATTATTCTTGGCAGGTAAATGTTTTTAGTTTACCAGCCCTTGGCAGCAGAAACAAAAACTTCATATCTGACACTGAGCATAGGGAATACTATTATTTATAAAAGTTATAAATATATTAGAAGTGCAACTCTGTGGATCAGCAGCAGGTTGTGATGGACATGTATTCGTGCTCTTTGTGTCTGTATATGTGTGTGTATGAGTGTGCATGTGTGCTCCTGTGTGCCTGGATTCGTGTTAACGTGTTCAGGGTGTGTGTTTGTGTGTGTGTCCTGCTATTCCTGCGGAGCCTCTGACCCAGTCTTAATAGTGTTTGTCTTGCAGTGTTTGTGCTGGGTGGCTTCTCCCTCTATCATCACTATATTTAGGCTTCTGCCTCCCTCACTTAACGAGGCAGCGCTCCTTGGCCAAACAGATAGTTATGGAGAGTCGACCCCCGACAGAGTGCTTCCTTGACTCCTGCACTGTTCAGAGCCGGTCGAGTCAAAATGCGGAGGCGACTCTTTGACTGAGCAGGAAATGAACCATTTTTCCGCTGGCCACAGTAGACGGTGGGTTCCAGAGCTTCTCCGCTGCTTAATGTGAGAAATTTTGACTAGAATAAGACGAGTGAACAGTGCTTCATGTCCTGCCAAAATGGCTGGTAGTTCTGACTGAGTTGGTAAGAAGAATATTGTGTCGATTTACTTTGTTTTCTGCAAGTTAATCCTTGTCCAGCACCAGTGGAAGAGGTGTATGTACATATATCCAGAGTAAACAAACTTTCCAGCCACAGCCAAAATGTACTGGCGTAAGTTTTGAATTCACATCAGTGGGAAGTAAAGGACTTCCGAAAAAGCACAGGATATACTCAAAATAACGAGCATGCATATTGCAAACTTGCATATTCTGCATGTTTTTAGCACATACATGTTCACCTGCGCTGTTGTTTATTCATCCGCTTTTGAAGCTTTAATACATTTTTGACGTTGTACAAGTAAGGTGCTTCCAATCGCTTTATTTTAAGCAAGTTTTGAATTGCAATTCAAATCCATGGTTGATCGTGCAAATCACAATCAGTCCTAGGCATGGTGGGAAAGTAGCACCAGGCACGTGGCAGATACTGGTCATTTTCTGGTCAAAAATCTGCTAAAATAGTGATGAGTGGCTGGGAAAAGAAAAGTAAACTTTCTGCTTTTAACTTTGTGCTCTAGTCTGGGGGGAGTGGAAGTCCTTCTCCCCACTCAGTCAGCATCTGGGTCGGCGCCTCCTCTGTCACTGAAATGGGATGACATGTTTACTGTTGCCTAGTTCCCATTTCAAATGATGGAGAAGACGATTCCTCTCTTCCAGCAGGAGTCAGGGTCCAACTCCAGACGTCAGATCAATCAAAGCTCTTTGATCATCATCACTGACCATGTTTACATATGCACAAACAGTGCGATTGAAATGCAATGAAGACAGTAATACAAGTAAGGCATGTAAGCACCAAACTGAACTGAATATAAACTGAATATATTTTTTCAAAAGTTGAGAAATGTTCAACTTTCCAGAAAAGCATCGGGTGATGTGAAGCGCTTTTTTCTCAGCGGACCAATCGTGATGACGGCGACGCTGGCCGTTTCCCATAGCAACAAAAAATATGGAGAAAGTGAAAGTGCCGGTGGAGAAATTGGACATTTTAATAAGTGAATTTCCGTTACCGCAACAGCGATCATAAAGGCAGTGTGGATTATATAGGACATGTATTGGAAATATGTGGTAAGCCTTTTCTTGTTCCACAACACTGTATTGTCTGCTAGAAGAGCTAACCAGCTGGTTACTGAGCTAGCAGCTGCTCAGCTAACGTCAGATGATGCTATCATGATCCGCTTTTTATTTCTCCTCACAAAAAGTGCTCCAGGCAGCGTCCAGGCATACAAAGAAACACCATGTGTGAACGCAGCCTTAACTCAGTCAACAGTCACATTATTGTGTCCATGTAAACATTAGCCATTGTCTGCATCAATATTCTGAAAATCTTCCCATTTTGCTCCACAGGATTTGTTACCCTGGCAGTGTTAGTGCACTCTCCTTTATATTATTTCCGGTTTGTCTGCACACAGTCAGCTTTGTTGCAGATATCAGGCTTGTTTTCCTCCATTCAGAAGAAGCCATTTGCTGCCATGTATTCTTGTACATTATGAAAAAACAACTTCCACAGAGCGAGAGAATCCATCACAGTAAATATGAAGTCTTCATTTGGTTTTGTCAAAGTTTTACCCTTATTTCATTTCAGAGTGTTTCCATATCAGTGCACACATTCAGAGGCCGCTCATTGCACCAGAGAATATTTTCGGCTGTTTGATTAGATGTGCTTGTGTCATGATGTAAACATAGGATGTAGACAAAACTTTTCACCAATCGCTGACACAGGACCCGGCTACAGGAAGAAATGGGAGTCTCTGCCAGGAAATAATCCCTCAGGAACATGTTGCCTTGCAAACTTCACATTCTCCTCTTTTTATTGTTTTTTTTTATTTGTTAGGAAGACATTGTGGAATAAAAAAACCCCACAAAAAATGAGTAAATGTTGAAAAAAAAAACATACAGAGTACGTTGCAAAATGACTGAGGGGAAGGTAAACGAGAGGTAGAGAGAAGTAAATGAGCTATAACTCTAAATGACACCAGCATTCATTCTTCATTTACTCTTCACTCAATGTAGATTATTTCTTCTTTGTGTTAACTCTAGAAATCTTAAGTTAGTGCCTCACTACAGAGACAGGGAGCTGCTTTCTCACTTTGGAAAAAGTGAACCAGATTTTGACTACTTTATAAATCTGGAGGCTGTGTGTGTAAAGATAAATATATTTGTATTGTTATATGCTTCTGGGCTCAAAAGACCTTGCAGAAATAGAAAAACGTAATATTTACTTTCCTTATCTGGTCATCTGCCCAAATTTTCATATGCTTATCTCTAGTCGAGGGGACTAGGGATAGGGTTAGGTTTAGAGCTAGGGTTTTGTTTAGGGTTAATTAAAGTTTTAGGCTAGGATTAGACATTCCTGGGTGTGTCAGGCAGGGTTTTCAGAAAATGGGAATTTAAATGTGAATCGTTACCACTGTCTTCATAAGAAATTAATGTTTTACAAATGTGTTTCTGCATATGCCTGTAGGTGTGTATGCAAGGACGTATGTGTCTGCTTGTGTGTGTGTGTGTGTGTGTGTGTGTGTGTCAGCTGATCATGCTGAATAGTACATAACTTTCGAAGTAAAACAATGCTTTCTTTGAAGTGCTGCCAGGAAAATCTACATCTCCGCTACCGTACCATGAAAAGGGAATCTCATTATTTCATGTGGGAGAAATACAACTTTTTCCTTATTATTATTATTTTTACTATTATTACATAAATCTTTGAAGAGTGGAAGTGTGCTTTGTCCTTTCAAATGTCTTTGAACAGTAATGAAGTGATTTATTCCCTCCGTGCCGGTCGGTGAACGCACTTGGAGGTTTTGGCTGATTAGGCAGCAGCAGCTGGGGTTGAACCGTGTTCCTAAATAGGCTAGATCACACACACACACACACACACACACAGCTGTGGCATTCGGTTTCCACCAGCCAAAAAAAGAGGAGGCGGGGGGTGGGGGGGGTATATGCTAATTGTGTGGAATTAGATAAAAGGTAAAGTTATGCAAAAGTGATTAAAGTAGACCTACTGACACACACGCGCACACACACGCGCACACACACAATTGACTGGCTGTCTCTCACCACACCTTAATCAACCAGATTGATTAGACCTGTGGCTATGTGTGTGTGTGTGTGTGTGTGTGTGTGTGTGTGTAGGTCTGGGGCTGTAAAGATATGAGTGTTTGTGATTACGTGTGGCCTTGGAGGCTTCTGGCAGGCTAATTGGTAGAGGATAGCAGAGTGAGGAGGGACTGTGGGACACACGAGACGGTGGAGTGACGAGAGAGCCGTGAAAACTCGGGGGGATCACAATTATATTTCTGCATACTTCCTACATCCAATCACTTTGATTTGAGCTACTGGAGGGTAGAGAGATGATATATAGAGAGAGAGATGAAGAGAGAGAGAGAGAGAGAGAGAGAGAGAGAGAGAGAGAGAGAGAGAGAAGATGTTGCAGTGTTTAATCACCTTTACATTTTCTCTACTTCTCCTCTCTCTCTCTCTCTCTCTCACTTTCTCTCCCCCCTTCATCATTCCCTTTACCATCTTCCATTTGGTAGAGCCTATGTGGATTGCCACTCCTTTTATAATTGTTTTTTTTTTACGTGCCAAGCCAATACTTTTTTACTTGCAATTCCTCTAACTCTCCGCCCTCTCCCTCTGTGCCTGTGCGATAACCCGTGTCACTCGGCGATTGTGGGAATCTCTCTTATCACCTCATGGTGGTTAAATGGATCTGGACACAGGCGGCGTGAAGCCGGGCTTCAACAGAACAGCCATAGCTCATGATTTACTGACAAAAAGAACGGCACAGAGATCGGGGGATGGAGATACTTTCCAGCCAAAAAATCTGATATCCACTGTTTGGAAAAGTGACACTCTGATAAAATCCTCACTGTCATTAAAGTCAGATTCACTGGAAAGATTCCAACACATTATACAGCCCATCAGTGTTGTAAGAAAATCATTATTTGAAGATCATCATTCACTATCTCTAAAATATAGAAGATCCAGTCTGTAAAATTGTTATCATTTTGTCAACAAAGGACTTAGACTTAATGTCCTTTTGAAAGTACCACAAACTTTTGTGTTATCAATCATTTCAGAAGATTCAAGGTCAATGTCCAGCAGCAGCGTTTAGTGTGAATGCAGCAGAGCAACGACAGCCAGACTTGTTGTTTGTTTGAGGTGTTTTTCCTCAGTGTTTTTTTCTGTTATTTACTTCACTTATGGGTGAGTCATTCATCAACATTTTTTCATTTGGTGTCTCCCAAAGCCAGCTGATCCCGATGAATTTGTGCCAGTTTGTGCCACTTGCTTGTCCAATCCAAAGAGGTCTGATGATCGTCCCATACACAGCGTAGCCCCTCCCTCTGCTGAGAGTGGTGGGCTGTAGCAACTATATTGATATGCAAATTACCGTATGACGTCATCTGGTGACTTCTGGGCGACTTTTTGAGCAGCCAATAGCTACTTTCCTTGAAAGAGAGTTGGCAACCCTATTGCCTTTCAGAATGTTACATTGTTTTTTTTTTTACGTGCTAAGCCAATACTTTTTTACTTGCAATTCCTCTAACGTCCACTAGAGGCTGGTTCTAAAAAGACTCCGAACCCGGCCCAACTCCATGCCAGCCAATGGGACCACAACCCAACTTCTCATCAATACATTTTTTTTCCAAAGAGGTTACGGCCTCAGTAGCTAATTTCACCTCTTCTAATGTGTCTCCTTATGGCGATTTTCAAAATAATTGCATCATTAACGGGATATAACGGACATAAAACGGGGTTGTTTTCCTCGTGATTGACAGGTCGGCTGTCCAGTGATTGACAGGTCGCCGATTACGGGCCAATAGCATGCGGCGCTGCAGACGACCTAATTGATTGCAAAGGAAGCCTTCCCTCCATGCCTGACACCCAACAGGAGTAGCTTGGGTGTTACAAGTATCATCAAGTATTTACAGACCCCGGGAGTGGCCACTGGGAGAGAAAAAAGTTATATTGAGTCCACGATTTACTGTAACGTGCGCACGTTTTAGTCCATTTGTGTGCACGAGATACAATTCGTTCCCTTGATTTCGTTAAACTGTGCAATTTAGGAAAAAATGCAACTTAAAAGGAACCTTTTAGGTATTGCAGATAGGCCTAGTAAGGATTTGGTATGTTAATATCCATTGTCTGTTTACACTGAATAGGCAAATCCCCCAAATATTGCAACATATTTAGCCACTTAACCTTCAGGCCATGTAAACACAATCAGGTGGCTGCAACACACCCAGGACAGGCCACATTTAAACATAATCACCAATATGTGCACCGACTCTTTATAAGCTTTATAAGCGAGTGCATCTATTATATATCGAGAGCACCATATCACTATTTCGAGGGCACGTTTTGGCGTATCTTGTGCGCACGAATAAACCAAAACGAGGCTCATTTTACGGAACGAATTGTATCTCGTACGCACAAAAAAAGAAAACGAGAGCTCGAATTGCATATCGTGCGCACGTTACAGTAAATCGTGGCCACAACATAAATTATTTTTCTCCCGACGGCCACTCCCAGGCCCCCGTAAGTATTTGCATGAGTGGCCCCTCCAGGAAATCAACCCACTGGGCTTCACTGCACCTTTCCAGCCTCTCTTCACCCTCGCTCTCCCTCCTCAACCGTCCGTTTGACTTTCGATCCCCTCAACTCCCCTCTGTCTCCTCTGCCTCTCTCTATATCTTTACACCTCTCTATTATTTTTTTTTTCACATATCCTCTCTCTCTCTCTCTCTCCCACACCCCTCTATTTTCTCTCCAGTACCCTACACTTCCTCCCTTCCTCATATTTTTTCTCTCCGTCCTCTAGTCTTCTTTCTCTCCCTCCTTCCTACCTGTAATTAATCCTCGCTCGCCCCCGCTCTCATTTCCAACCAGCCTGCAATATCGCCATCATTGTTTGCTGTTCCCATCGCTTCTTATTGAGGGGCTACGGTGTGTGGTTGTGTGTGTGTGTGTGTGTGTGTGTGTGTGTGTGTGTGTATGAGAGAGAGAGCGATTTCTCCTATTGTTCATATCTGCTGGTGTCTCCCATTGTTTATGTTTATACAGGCACATGATTGCATGCTGTTTAAGTGCGAGAATGTGAGTGTGTGTGTGTGTGTGTGTGTGTGTGTGTGTGTGTGTGTGCGTGCGTGTGCGTGTGTGTGTGTGTGTTCCCGTCATTCCCCACCTGGTTGTCAGGAGTGGTTACTCGGTGTCGGTGGCAGCCAGCTGATAATTAGGGCAGAAGCAAGCAGAGAAAGATAGAGAGGAGAAGAGCGGGATGAGGAAGGAAAGGAAACGAGGGAGCTGTAAAGGAAAAGAGATACAAGGCCTTCTGAGAGAGAGAGAGAGAGAGAAAGAGAGAAAGAGAGGGAGAGAGAGAGTCATTGAGAGTGGGCACGTGTTCGAGCCTAAAAGCCTGTGTGGTTTTTATTGGAACCATGTAATCCCCGTCCTTCGAACCCGTTTTCTCTCTCTCTATTTTACTTTGCTGTCTCTCTCTATCTCTATCTCTCTCTCTCTCTCTCTCTCTCTCTCTCTCCCTTTCTTTCTCTCTCTCCCTCAGTCTGTCTTTGAAACCAAACCAAACCCGCCCACCTCTGCTGGCACAGTCTATCTTGTTATTTTTGGCAGCCTCTGCCTCTGAAGCGTCTTCGATGCCGTTGCGTCACGCTAACTGCACGCCGCCGACAGCGTCCCAATCTCTAATTCCCCTTTTAGGAATCAAGTTCATTAGGGTGGAAAAAAAATAGATTCTTCTCACCGCGATGTCGGATCGATGGGATCGTGATGGAAAACTAATTAGTCTTCACCTAAGAACGCGCACACACACACACACTCACACATACACTCACTATGGCGAGGGCTGGTTTCCATTCCATTGCCTGCTAAATGCCTCATGTTCCTTTCTGTTCTGTAAATTGAAGTGGTAATCCATGAGAGCCTCGTTTTTCTTTGTTTTCATAGCATCTTTGTTGCTCAGCGCTCATTGCTGTGGTGTTCCTGCCCTGCTCTTCCCAGAGATCACCTGTCAATCAAACAGTGTGGGCGGAGCTTGGATTTTCTGTTGATGAAGTTTGAGTGTCTGTAGGTGGCGCTCTTTTCTTTGTCTGTTCAGTCATGGTGGCTATCGCTTCTCAATTCTTCTGTTTATTCCAAACAAACCTCTGTTGCTGCTTGCCAGAAAAGTAAAATGCATCACTTTTCCGGAAGGACCTACCAGACGCCAGATATTTAGAACAGCAAATGTAAAAGCTTTCATGAATTGGATTGAATCACAACAAAAATCTGGGATAGAAAGTAGCAAAACTGACATTTATTTATATGAAAATGGAGCGGATTATTACTTCAACCTCACTGGGAATCTCTCAAGTTCCCTCAGTTTTTTCCCCATTTCTTCCTCCTCCCTCCCCCCCCCCTGTATTTATCTCCTCCTACCCATCTCCTTTCTCATTTATCACTTGCCTGTCCCGTCTCACTCATCTCCTGTTTCTCAGCTCCTCTCTCGTCTCTATCTGTTCGCCCTCCGCCCTCTCCCTCTGTGCCTGTGCGATAACCCGTGTCACTCGGCGATTGTGGGAATCTCTCTTATCACCTCATGGTGGTTAAATGGATCTGGACACAGGCGGCGTGAAGCCGGGCTTCAACAGAACAGCCATAGCTCATGATTTACTGACAAAAAGAACGGCACAGAGATCGGGGGATGGAGATACTTTCCAGCCAAAAAATCTGATATCCACTGTTTGGAAAAGTGACACTCTGATAAAATCCTCACTGTCATTAAAGTCAGATTCACTGGAAAGATTCCAACACATTATACAGCCCCATCAGTGTTGTAAGAAAATCATTATTTGAAGATCATCATTCACTATCTCTAAAATATAGAAGATCCAGTCTGTAAAATTGTTATCATTTTGTCAACAAAGGACTTAGACTTAATGTCCTTTTGAAAGTACCACAAACTTTTGTGTTATCAATCATTTCAGAAGATTCAAGGTCAATGTCCAGCAGCAGCGTTTAGTGTGAATGCAGCAGAGCAACGACAGCCAGACTTGTTGTTTGTTTGAGGTGTTTTTCCTCAGTGTTTTTTTTTCTGTTATTTACTTCACTTATGGGTGAGTCATTCATCAACATTTTTTCATTTGGTGTCTCCCAAAGCCAGCTGATCCCGATGAATTTGTGCCAGTTTGTGCCACTTGCTTGTCCAATCCAAAGAGGTCTGATGATCGTCCCATACACAGCGTAGCCCCTCCCTCTGCTGAGAGTGGTGGGCTGTAGCAACTATATTGATATGCAAATTACCGTATGACGTCATCTGGTGACTTCTGGGCGACTTTTTGAGCAGCCAATAGCTACTTTCCTTTAAAGAGAGTTGGCAACACTATTGCCTTTCAGAATGTTATATTGTTTTGATGAGTTAAAATAGCTAGCAAGCACGAATTAGCATTGATCAAAAATTAACAAAATAAACATAAAATGACTTCAGAGCTTACCATCAACCCCAGCTATGGATCCAACTGTTCTCCAAGCATAGTTTTCTGAGGCGTTTATTCCTGTAGTCTTTCAAATAGAAGTTGGCAGAATTGGGAAGCTTTGAGTAGCTATAAACTTCTCATCCAGTTTGCACTTGCCAGGCGGCCACAAAAAGTCCAGCTGTGACCAACAGGCTTGTTGACCGTCCACACATGGGCTGAGTTCACTGATCATTCTGCCCTAAAAGAAATGAACGGACTTCTGGTGACATTTTGTTTGCGTTGCTCACAGTGTGAATGTGACGTTTAAGTGTCATAGTGAACCAACAATGTTAAGTCTAAGGGCCCAGAAAAGGAAGGCCAAAATCTCCAGGGGGGGGTAAAATTTGGCCCGTTAAACCGTACATGTTTCATATGGGCTAGATAGTTGGACTTTAATGCCTACATGTGTATGGTGTACAGGCAATAGAGAGACAGACGTGTGAAACTTGAATTCCCTCTGGTGCTGCATGAGGAAAATTCCATTTCCACTCTATTTTGATTTGTCATACCTGTGCTCCCAATTAGCCAAACTGCTGTCATGTTGGAGCAGAATAACAGCGTCTTGGGGTATACTGAAGCAAACACCAAATTTCCTAAGAGGGAAGCGTCTTCAAAAGCCAACAGGCGCCGCAGTCCCAAGGCACGCTGGCTGCCAGGCAGTTGGAAAGCAAAGACGTAGCCGTGGGGAGAGAGAGAGCCGGCTCAGGGTTTCAGAGAAATATTCCGATTACGATGAATGGGAAGAGTAGGGAGAGAGAAGGATAGAGAGGCGGAGGAGGAGGGAGCGAGGGATGAGCAAGGGTGTCACACTCCAGATGGAGGCGGTTGACCCTCTTTACCTCCTTGTCTATGATCCATCATGCGCGCACACACACACACACACACACACACACACACACACACACACACACACACACTACAGCAAGGGTAGATTTGGATTCTGCTGCTTTCTTCCTACCTTGTGTTCTTTGCTGTTGTGTAAGTTTACCTCACTGGGATGCACACACACACACACACACACACACACACACACACACACACACACACACACACACACACACATGCACACACACAAAAACATGCACACTACATTGAGGGCAGATTTGTATTCCACTTGCTTCCTACCTTGTGTTCTTTACTGTTATGTAAGTTTACCTCACTGGGACACACACACACACACACACACACACACACAATCAAATCTACCTTGTTCTTTACTGTTGTGTAAGTTTACCTCACTGGGACACACACACACATACACACATACACAAATGCACACACACACACACACACTACAGCAAGGGCAGATTTGAATTCTGCTACTTGCTTCCTGCCTTGTGTTCTTTACTGTTATGTAAGTTTACCTCACTGGGACAAGCACACACACACACACACACACACAAACACAAAAACACACATACTACACTGAGGGCAGATTTGGATTCCACTGCTTGCTTCCTACCTTGTGTTATTTTCTATTGTGTAAGCTTACCTCACTGGGACACACACACACACAAAACACATCCACACACTTGAGCGAGGGCAGATTTGGATTCCTCTGCTCTCCTCCTGCCTTGTGTCGGTGTCTCTTCTCTAACTTAACCTCACTTGGGGGATTTCAGTGAGACAATCAAATCTGCCCTCTTCTGAAAAACACTGCTTTACACCAGCCAAATTCACATCAGCCCTCTCCCTCGCACCTCTCTGTGCCCAGTCCAGAGCAGTGGATTTGTTCTTGGGCTGTTTTTTTTTTTCTTTTTTTTCCCAATGTAGTTATAATGGCTGGCAGCTGGCCTAATAAGCAATGGTTGGAAGAAGGAACATTACAAGGAAATTGGCCATGGGGAGTCTAGCAGCCAGGCCAGTGTATATGCGCGCACACACACACACACACACACACACACACACACACACACACACACACACACACACAGAGGCATCCATTGGTGTAAGGGTTTGGCAGGCTATGGCTCATTGGAGCCAGTTGTCATAATGGTTTTGGCCTGAAGGAGGAAGGGGGATGATACACACACACACACACACTCTCTCTCTCTCTCTCTCTCTCTCTCTCTCTCTCTCTCTCTCTCTCTCTCTCTCTCCCCCTCTTTGTCCTGTTTAGGCTATTTAGAGCTGGACAGTGCAAAGGATCATAATTAGTGATGCTAGGCTTTTGTTCTTTGCTACTGTAATTACTGGTGCTGGTGCAATTGCAATTTTTTGTTACAGTTTTTGTTGTCATTGCTGTTTCGGTTGTTGTCATTGCTGTGGCTATTATCGTTGCATGAATGGAGTCAGAGGCATTATGGGTACTGTTGGAGTGTATAGTAGTGAACCAATGAGAATGAAGTTGAGACGCAGTAGCTTTGTTTTGTCCCAGAGGGAACCAGGAGAAGGCAGTGTCTTCACAGAACAGTGAGAAGAGCAGACAGACAATAATATGCTTTAGTCATTTAGTATAAATTAGACTAAATAGCTCACTGATATTTATTTCATGTTCAATGTATCACCAATTCTGGATCACTAACTGAAGTTGTAGTTAACTGTAGTAACAGTTCCCTCTGTTCTTTTAGTAGTGGTACCACAGGAACAGGACTTCTGGAAATTTGAAAAAATGCAAAATGAAAATGAAAATATAATTTTGACAAATTTCCCACTTACACACATAGATGTATAGCCTTGTTTCAAATTCTTGTGTTTATTGGGATAATTAGGCCTATCTAAAGACAACTGTTCTTAGGACTGGATCCTGCACTGGAACCATAGTCTGGACCAAAGCTAATATTAACCTCAAACACCTCTGCTGAATGAGAGAGAGTGTACACTGCAACAGATATGTTTTACACTTAGTATGAATATGACCAAGATCAAGACACCTTAGTGTAATAAAACATTGTGCTCCATAAACCAATACGCATGATATCCCAGCAGTACCTCACTGAAACATAAAGCAGGCATATTGTACATAATCTCACACACATCCTACTCAGCCGCGCATGACTTAATTTTGCTAAAGACTTGCTAAGGTTGAATTTCTCCTCTGAGTGGCATCATCAAGGGACACGGAGCCCTTTGTTGCGTTAATTAAAGCTCTAGAAATGATGAAATCTAGATGACAAAGAAGTAGCATGCCCCGAAGCCTCATGGATCCTGGTGGGAAAGGCTACTTTTCATGTTACAAGAATAGATGGAGATTAATAGGAAGCCAAAGCAATGTATATCTGTCCAGGGGTTAGTTCCATACAAGGAAGGGACACATTAGTGCCTCTGTGTTCATGGAGTTTGAGCTTGCATACCGGCGTTTTTTAAAGGACTATACCGACTTTTTGGGAGTTTGGCCCATTGGTCACTTTATCAAAACCATCTCTGTGTCTCTGGTAGATAGATCTGTCCAGTGTGCATGCTAACGCTTTAGCATACGGCATGTTGAGTAATCGTAGGTGACTAGCATTATCCAAAGTGTGAAGACAGACCTGTGAGTAATCCGAAGTTGGTATTGGCTTTTATTTTACGCCCTATAGATTCATAATTAAGAAAACAAATCCCAATCTTCATCATTAATGAAGTCCATTATGAATGAAAAGCGCAAAAAACGTTAGCTGCCTGGCTAACTTTTCTCATTTCCTGTGTAAACAAAACAAGTTGCACTAAAATCTCACGGGAAGAGAAATATTCTGGCACTGAAAGTAATTAAGAGTGCTGGGACACTAGTTAATTTCAAGATAGATTTGACTGCGGATGCCGCTAGATTTGCATAAAGTTTGTTTTAAAAGCAACGAAAAATGAGTAAATGTTAAAAAAAATAATAATAATAATATACGGCATGCGTTGCAAAATGATTGGGGGAAATATAAAGTAGATGTAGACTAGAAAATGGGCTAAATGACACCAGTATTATCTTGTAACACAGATCCGCACATTCACACCTGGGAGCTTCCCACAGTCTTCTACTGTCAGCCTCTGAGCAGCTCCACTGGAGCAGCTGGAGGTTAAGTGCCTTGAGCCACTAACAATGCTAGTAGCATCGTCTTTTCTTTTTTTTTTTTTTGGTTATTTACACAGTTTTTTTTTATTTACTCCATCTTTTCTTGCCAACTGCGCAGGTTTATAACTTTTAATAGGAATGCCACACTTACTAACAACATACTGCTTCTTGGCAACGAGTAACGAGCTGTCAACACCCCCTTGAACTATGGTGGCCTGTAACTGACACTAACTTAAGGTCACATTTTTACAATAGACACGAGTAAGCTAGCTAATTAGAGCAGGGATCCACACAGTTAAGGTACCATAGGCCTACCTTGCCTATTGAACACTTGCATTAGTTGTTGAGGGAGGAGAGAGTGTTCTACATTCACTGTCCCTGCTCAGATTTACCCAGCTGGTCCACAAAATGAGCCTGTAATTTGAATTTATAATATTGTGTTACCTTTACAATTTATAAGACAGCGTGACTTTACAATAATGTGCTGAGTTATCACATAATTTCCAAGTAACTAACAGGTTAATGTGTACTTTATTAAGTGATTTGTGGTTAACTGGGTGGTAATATGCAAAGTCGGTAGGTGGCGATACCTTGAAAAGTTGCCTTAGAGTCCCATGAATGCAAATATTTTTAGTGTATGGGAATGAAAACCTGTAACCCGGGCAGTATTAGTGCCATGCTGTATCCATTGAGCTACATATCTCATCTTATCTTGCCGTCTTCTTGCTTGACTTTGTTGCTTGACTTTGATGAAGTTGACCAAAACAATGACAGCGGCATACTTGAGGCTTTAGCTATCATCGTTTTACTTCCAATACCAGGACAATAAGACTTTATCAATCCTCAGTTGGGGAAAAAAAAAATTATCAGGTATGCTTAGTCATGGTGTGGGAAATTGTGTACAAAAATCAATATTTTCTAACACGTTTTGATGTGCTGGTAGGCGGCAGATGATTTATACTGGCTCAGTGAGCTGACTTTTCCCCTCCTCAGTTCTTTTCATTTTTCACTGTTGTGCTGCTGCCTTGTGTCTGAGGGCTTGCATCAATAATAAACTGATGAAATGTATCAGTGTAGCGGTAAAGGCTTGTTATATGTTATTTGTGAAGGAAAATATCGTTGTTCGTACCCCTCCAAGGTAATCAATGGTTCCTGCCTAGTCCTACTCCCACACAGCCTGTTGCGTCAGGCTCTAGCGGAGGCGTTTGAATGTCAGATATGATCCAGTACCATCCAGTGCAGGGACCAGCCTGCTGATGGCTCATCAATTACATCATATCTGTCAAAGGGTTAAAACCAAGTCACCATTGTTGGAAAAAACAAATTTTTAAGGAATGAACAAAAATAACACTTTTTTTAAAATGTAGTTTGTGTAGATAAAATAGAAGCAGGGATAAAAAGTGATCAAAATCTAAAATACAATGACAGAAAACACAGGAAGAAGAGGGGCGGTTATTCATTTGTGCAGGTGAAATAAAAAAAAAAGAGCCCCAAGAAACATCTTACCTAAAAAGAAACCAAATAAATAAAGTAAGAAAATGACAAAAAATCAAGATGACCTGAAATTTAAATTATGCAATGCGTTTTTATCAAGTTTGAAGGGCATAGGTGTCATTTACACTGGGGACGCTGGGGACATGTCCCCACCACTTTTTGAAATGGCCGATTTTGTCCTCATAATTTTTTAAAAGCATAATTTGTTAAAAATGTTCTGAAAAATAGCTTGCACTAAGAAATGTTAACTAACAAATGAGAACGCTTTGAGAAAGGTTTATTTGCACAATAAGAAAACATACAATGCAATGTAAATATAGAATAAACAAATGCGCATTGTCCAAAAAAAGTAACAGAAGCTAAAACAAAAAAAATCCCCCCTAGCCCACTGATTCTAAAATTACCCAAAAACGTGCATGTGCCGATCAGTAACTTTAACAAATAATTGGCATGGTGTTGCAGCTGTGGATGTGATGCATATGGATGACTGTACTTGTGCGGTCGACGTTGTTGTGCGTTTTATGCTGAGTATTTTAGCATTGTCGACTCTGTAGTTGCCTAGGCTATGCCCCTCTGATGCACCGTTATGCAATTTTTTTCTCGCCATAATTATCTACTCTGACCTCATACCAATCCCCCCATTACATTGCCTAAAATCGCAGAAGACCGTTTAAAAAATGTTTTTTCATCTGAGCCCTTATGTCCCCACCACTTTTCAATACAAAGTGACGCCCTTGTTGAAGGGCCAAGGGTGAAACTCACTCAGCCCATAAGTAACCACGGAAAAACATTCCATTCAAGTAGAAAAACTAAAATTGCAGTTAAGTATTTTTTTCGTGACAGGAGGGATGTGCTGTTTCTGGGCTTGACTTGGATTAGTTGGAACGCCCCGGGCAAAAATTCGTACTGTTACACCTCCAGGAATCTGATGTTTCATATTCGATATAAGTAGAAGTAGACCATGAAGAAGTAGACCATGTTGCTGCTTGTTAAAGTGTTTCTAGGGTTTTTTTTTTTTTTTACTTACAAAGTAAAGTGTTTCATTTTTTTTTTCTGGGAGTGACAAATCACAGTTATAACTAGACAGACTGTTTGGGCCCGGGGCGATACAACAGCTTTCTGAGTAGCTTTCGATTTAAAATGTCGAGTTGTGACTTGATGTGGTCAAGTCAAGCTATCAATATACTGTATATTAATATATTATGGTCTTTTACTCATTGGACATATGAAACCTAATTATTGTATAGAACCTGTTAATGAGCTATTATAGTAAACCAATCAAATCACCTCTTTTCCTTCCTTTTAAAAGCAGTGCACTCTGACAATTTGACAATTTGGTGATGGAGAGAACAGTCCGGAGCGTATCCGCCACAAAAGCTTCTCCCAAGAGGAAACCGATGTAATTGTGCGGGAGGTGCAGAATCGCCACAAGCAAAAAATATGGTACCTTACATTTGCTTGGGAGGAGATAACACATTTAGTTACATTATTTCTCTAGTCCAAGGAGAACTGTGCGCCTGGCGAAAATGCCACTTTGCCGGCACTAACCTCCACCATCCGGCATGCGCTGTCACAAAACTACAGTGTATGTAGTCTGCTTCTATACCAGCAATACTTTTGAGACATAAACTGAAGTTTAACTACTCATGCAGTTACTGTTCTTTGGCTTTGTAGAAATAGAGAAAACACCTGCACACTGTCTGCACTTGCACATCAAAAAATAAATGTTAGGAGGCAACATTTCAGTCACAGGACTTTCATCAGGCATCGGATGCCAGAGGCTTGTAGCAGGAGAAAAACTTCTGCCACTGTTGTTGCAATTCCTACTGGCCCTATAGAGATCATAGATGACTTAATGCCCCTTTAATAATGACTATGGTTGGTAGCCTGCTATCAGCCTTATTTCAACACGGTGTGATGGACTGGTGGTGTGTTGAGACAACTGACACATGATCACTGAGCACAGATCATATAATCCCACTACTTGCTGTGACTGGCAGAGCACAATGACTCAATATGACACCATGATGTACGTGAGTGTGTGTGTGTGTGTGTGTGTGTGTGTTCTGAGTGTGTGATTGAGAGAGAAAGGGAGCGCGTGAGTCAGATTGACAAACAGACAAACAGACTTAGAGAGAGGGGTTTCAACATTTGTAACAGGCTAAATGAAGATGGTGTTTTTTACTAGCTGACTTCATCTTGTGTGTGTGTGTGTGTGTGTGTGTGTGTGTGTGTCTGTGTGTGTGTGTCTGTGTGTTCTGTGTGTGTGATTGAGAGAGAAAGGGAGAGTGCGAGTCGGAGAGAGACAAACAGACTTAGGGAGAGAGGGATTTCAGTTTTCAACAGTTGTAATACACTAAATCTTCATCTGGTGTGTGTGTGTATGTGCAACCATGCATGCCATTGTGTGTGTCTATGTGTGTGTGTGTGTGTGTGTGTGTGTGTAGATAATGGGCCGTGTTGAGCTCTAAGTGACTAGTCTCTCACCCTCATCCGTCTGTAGAAACCCAGATAATTTGTGTGTTTTTCGGCGAGAGCCCTCTTCTCATTAAGATCGTGTGTCTATTAACCTGCGGATGCCGCGCTCACGAACCCTCACTGAGTAGAACATCAGGTAAATCTCATTGTAGTTAATGAGCGATGATCGGTGTGGAAACGCAGTATTGTTTCACAACAGAGAGAGGAGTTGGGTTTATGCAAATGCAGGATGGGGGGGGGAATTGTTTTCCTCGTGTCATTGTGAGTGACAGCAAAATGGGCGTAGATTTCTTCAACAAGTTCACTATTTCTTTCTTTCTTTCTTTCCCATCGTGTCTCTTCTCTCCACCTCCTCTTTACCCTTCATCCTTTCCAACATCTACCTCCTCTCCCTGTCTCTCTCTGGCAAATTCAACAATGTTTTTTTGGCAACACTGTCAAAAATGAATGACATTGGCAGGGCGTTTTGAATAGCCAGATCAAAACAACACAGAGAAACGATTAAGCTTCTAAAATTGGAGGAACAAGTAGGCCTCTATCAGTTGATTACAATAATGATTGGAGATAGAAACAAGGATATATGACTGTGGATATTTCAACTCAGAACAACTCTTTGTTACCGACTTTCAGATTATGGCAGTGTCTCTTTCTGTTTCTCTGTCTGTCTTTTGTTATTCCTCTCTTTCTTTGTTTCTCTCTGTCTCTTTTCAAGTCAGTTCATTGTGCATTATTGCCATGAAAGTAAATAACAATATTGCCAAAGCATCAAGATAAAAGCTTAAGATCTCTCTCGCTCTCTCTCTCTCTCTCTCTCTCTCTCCCCTTCTCCCTCTTTCTCTTTAAATGTTGACTGTCTGTAGTGGCAGTTATGTCAGTTATCTGTAGTGAAAGTATGTTTCATTAAAGAATATCAAAAGTCTTTCTATCTCTTTCTGTTTGTCTCTGTCTCTCTGTCATGAGTATTTAGGGCGTTTTCACACCTATAGTTTGTTTGCTCTGGTCCGAATCAGTTGATGAGTTTGTAAACTTGGAGCGTTTTCCCCCTTGGTTCGGTTTCTTTTCACACAGAGAAAAATCCAAGCAAACCAAAATGCATCAGTACAAACCACGTGAGAACGTTCACTCCGCTTATTGATCAGATGTATCTGGGCCAGGAGCAAGAAAGTAAATACAGGAAGAAGGTCCTGTGTTCTGGACTAGTGCACATTGCTATGCAACATGGAGCAAAGGCAGAGTTGGCATTTGCTCATAACTGTTGTAATTATCTGGGCAATATACCAGGCAACACTGTACCAGCAGAATGCCGAATGCACTTCGAGGAAACGTCTTGAAAATGCTGTACTGGCTATACCTGCTATACCTGCTATACCTGCTGTACCTGCTATACCTGTCTATACCTGCTATACCTGCTGTACCTGCTATACCTGCTATACCTGCTACTGCTATACCTGCTATACCTGCTATACCTGCTGTACCTGCTGTACCTGCTATACCTGCTATACCTGCTGTACCTGCTGTACCTGCTGTACCTGCTATACCAGCTATACCTGGCTACAGGAGCCATTTAGCTCAAACTTGCGGAGTAAATTGAGTACACCTGGTAGTCGGGTCGGATCGAGGTCGGATCACGTTCCCACCACAAACGAACCGCTCCAGAGTTCGTTTAGGACCGGACCGAGACCACCTCCTCTAAAGGGTCTCGGTGCGGTTGTTTTGGTCCGCACCCCGAGTGCGATTACTATGTTCACACCTGGCCAAACGAATCACACCAAGGGGGAAAACGAACCAGAGTCCGATTTAACCGGACTAAAAGTGCAGGTGTGAAAACGCCCTTAGTGTTAGCTTTTGGTGTGTGTTGGTTATTCAAACATACCTGGTCATCTTTCCAAAGAGACTGCAGGGCCAGACAGCTCACACACACACACACACATACACACACACCCAGGCAAGTGTACACACCCGTAGAAGCCATAAAGAAGCCGGCACAAAGCTTCACGTGTGGTAAAGTTAAATCATTTCAGTGTTATTGTTGTGAAGGAAAAGTGTAGTTATAAGTGGGACGAATGTGCCACGGCACTCAAGGAGAGAGAGACAGAGAGAGAAAGAGAGAGATGGAGAGAGAGAGAGAGAGATATTAGAGCTATTAATCTTCAAGTGAAAGGCTGTTAGGGAAGAAGGGCCTCTGAAGTACCAGAGAAAATCAAGTTCTCCTATTGAGACAGAGAGGGAATCACAGCTGTGTGTGTGTGTGTGTGTGTGTGTGTGTGTGTGTGTTCTTGGCCAATGATATGAACTATGTAGACACAGAACAGAAGAAATCTAAAGCGAGTAGATCAGAACAGAGCCGAAGCAAAAAGAAAAGTAGAGAGACCGGCTTAGCACTAGTTGCTCGCCAGCTGTGAGCGTCTTGGCAAATTAAAACTAAGATGAATTCACCAATAATGGCACACTACTTCATCTTAACAGCTGACGTTACTACTAACCCACACTTAGCAAAGCCTGCTATGGTAATGTTACATCCTCAACAAATGATTAAGCCCACTCAACAAGTCCAACAATTTCCAAAAACTAAATCAAATAATCTGATTATGTAAAATGACACGGTTTACCTCATTAGGAGGTTATCTTAACTGCACTGAAAACAAGGACCTAATGAAAATCCTACAGTCCCTTAGTCACACCAGTACATATAGATTATTTGGCCTTTTGGCAAGTAAAAACAAAAATGAAGAACGGAAAGTAGAAAGAGAATAGAATGGTAGAAAGAACACTAGAAAGAGAGGGAAAGACAAAGATGAATGAGGTGAAATTACGTATTTATTAGGATAAAATGGTGAAAATCCCAGAGACGGTCACTGAAAGTAGAAGAAAAGGGGCAAAAATAGACAGAGGATGAGCACACCAAAAGAGACAGAGACAGAGATTGAGAGAGAGAGAGAGAGGGGGAGAGAGAGAGAGGGGAATGAAAAGACGAGAACAGTATTGAAAGCAGTTTGGGGAGCCATTGTGCTGCAGCTTCAGAGAGCAATAAAGGTGAACAGGAACAGAGAGAATGAAAGCAGAGTGAAAGAGGAAAAGCGAATGCTAGAATCAAGGGAGGGATGAGAGGGGAGGAGGCTTTGAAGGAGAGCAGGTGAATGTGTCGGACGCTCTTTAATGACGCCGGCGTGTCATTTAAATTCAGCCGGAACCCCCCCCCCCACACACACACACACACACACACACATAGCCTATATAAAATCACGGATCCCTGAATCTTTTATCTCTTTTCTCATTTCTTTTAATCTCATTTCTCTCTCTCTCCATCCTTTATTCTGCTCCTTTGTCACCCCATGTTCCCATCCATCAGTCTCACCCTGGGTGTCCTACATGCTTTGGCAATAGTTCATGTCATGCATTCATTCACACCAAAAAGAAGCATAGGCTGCTGGAATGAAAATTAAATTGACAGAGTGAGCGAGAGATACACTACCAGTCAAAGGTTTGGACGCACCTGATTGAATGTAGGCTACTATGTTTTTCATTCTCTTTAAGCCATTTTGATCTAAAGGCTTATGCTTAAATGCTTGAAATGTGTTTCTTAGACAAATATAAATAGTGTTGATCCTATGTATGAATTTCTTTCCAAAGCCTTTGCCTTTCACATCAAGGCAAAGGGCGGCTGCTTTAAAGAATCTAAAATATAAGATAGTTTTGATTTGTTGAACAATTTTTTGGTCTCTGCATAAATTTGTGTTATTTCATAGTTTTGATGTCTTTACTGTTATTCAAAAATGTGGAAAATAGTAAAAAATGAAGAAAAATGCGGTGTGTCCAAACTTTTGACTGGTAGTGTAGCGAGAGAGAGAGTCTCTCTCACGAGAGAGAGAGAGAGAGAGAGAGAGAGAGATTCAAGTCTATGCCACCGTGGTCAGTAGAGCATAATACTGTATGCCCATGGCTTTGTGTCCTCCAGCCTAACAGCAATTCAAGATAACCTCTGAGAAACAACAGCGGATAGAGGGAAGGCATCCTGATATCATCCTGTATTCTCATTGTGTATACTACTGAGGGTTTGTTTGTGTCTGTGTGTGTGTGTGTTTTGGGTGAGCATTGAAAAAGGCCCGATCTGACCTTTTAAACAAAGGCAGCGTTTCTGGTATGAATTAGTAACTGGGCATGGTGGTGAGTTTGTGTGTTCATCACTGTCGGGTGAAAACCTCGCATCTCCCAAATGTCAGCTTTGCAGCAATTAAGAAGCAATTGAGAGTCTTCTTCTCAGATTGATCACCGTGCATTTTTGAGTTTATCCAGTGGGTTTTGAGAGGTTTTAATAAGCCAAAGGTTCAGAGAATTTTCTCAGTTGCAATGTTCAAGAAAAAGAAAGAGAGAGAGAGAGAGAGACAGACATCCTGACATCCTCTGGTGTATGGTCATAAATGTATTAATTTTATTACAAATTTATGACGAGCTTAAACGTGAGGTGCTAGTCTCTGGTTCCTTTGGGTCAGAAAAGTCAAGACCGGTGAGATCAGAAGAGGCCAATCAAAAGTCCTCTTGACTGTAACAGCAGGCTTCAACCCAAAGTCATTCTCTGAAACAGTCTTTAGACCAGAGGGACACTAAAACTCTCTATCCAAGCCAATTATAGTAAGTCATTTTCTGAAAAACTATTTACGTAGCAGGACACAAAAACTCTCTCTCTGAAACCACTGCTATGAAATTCTCTGAAACAGTATTCAGACCACGGGGCACTAAGACTCTTGACTGAAACAAATACTAATTAAATTCTCTGAAATAGCATTTAGACCATAGGAAACTCAAATTCCATTGGAACAGATTCTGGGGTCATTTTCTGAAACAACATAACACTGCAGTAAAACTCTCCACTGAAATCACTGCTAAGGAAATTCTCTGAAATAACATTAACATTTGGACCACGATTCACTAAAACTTTCTGCTGAAATTCATAGTATTGCAATACTCTGAAATAGCGATTAGACCACGGGACACTAAAACTCTTGAGACACTTGATACCACTGCTATGAAATTCTAACGTTTGGACGATGCACAGTGTGTGATATGCTGACTTAAATGCTCAAAATGCTCTTCCTGAATTCCCATTCAGTAGTAAGGGAAAAAAGACATTCCCAAAGACGTTTTGTAAGTTGTTTCCACGTGTTTGCGTTGCCTCAGACGTCTCCTCTGGGCGCACCGCAGCTTGAGCAGAAACAACCCGGCTAAACGAGAGCCTGCAGTGATAGATGGTGGGACGTCACATTTTTCACTGGGAGCAGATGGAAGGCAATGCAACACCCTGCTTGGTGGCAAATGGATGATGCGATTGCCTCGCATTTTCTGCTCCGTCAAACTGGAGGAGAGCATCTGAATTGGCCTATCGCTGTTAGACTGATCACTCAGCGCCTAGCTGAATGAATGAAGACAATGAATAGAGTGAACAGATACACACATACATGCATACTGTGCATTCTTACATACTTTTTTTTTCTTTCATTTTTAATTCTTTCATTCTTACATACTTACTCACATACACACATTACTTGCTTTACTTATTTACATAGATCCAGAAATGCATGGATAGATTAATTAGTGAA
>NW_027280844.1:0-156473 GCF_046629955.1 Centroberyx affinis
TGCACTCTTTTCCCACTGAGTTGTCTTGCCGCCCAGGCTCCATTGGGACAACTACGAATTAAAGGGGGATGTATGAGATCATGATGTATTGGTTGTCTTGTGACATTCCTCCCATGTTGGAGGACTATCAGGGTTATACCTTATGTTATGAATTTACAGCAGTGTATATTTAAATATAAATCATTCAAATGGATGAAACTGGCATATAGCTAACCTGAAGAACTTCATCCCAATCTCTGGAATGACATTGATCCTGTTTGCAGGAACCCAGAATCGTATCTGGTAAATAGCTATATGCGTATGCCCTGGACGTCCTGTGTCTTTTCATGGGGCCTGGGTGCGAGAGTGGTGACTCAGCCTGTTTTAAAGGGAACCAGGGTATAAAGGCATCAAAGCCTCACCCTATCGTGGAGCTCAGTTTGTACCACTAGAACCTCTCACCCATCTTGCTCCGCCCTGCGCTGCAGACAGATACATTTCAGCAGGGCTCAAGACAGTTTTCCCAAGCGTCTCACTCACATCAGATAGATCCTGTGCTGCTTTAACACTGACCCATTTACATTCTTTTTGATCTCTTCAGTCTGATTAGAAGACACCGGCGTGCATATGTCAGCTTCGATCAAGATCAAAGATTCTGTATGATTTTGTGGCATTTGATGTTTTGGCCAGATTTAGCTCACGCTTGGATTCCCTCCACAGGCAAGGAAAGAGCCAAGTTGAGGAGAGACGGTCAGAAGTTGATACAGCACCCGATTTAGATCTAAGCTCATGTGAATCAGGCAATGTGGAAAACTGCCTTGAAAGAGCGTATGAGAGCGATTGTACCAGCTCCAACGTGAGCCACTGCATGGCAACCCGCTGAAGAATACTGATCCATACTAGTCTAAGCTAAGAATTCCACATTAATAACAATGATATAATATTAAAAACACATTCGTGTGTATATGTGCACTACACCTACTTTCCAGAAATATACATATACTGTGTCTGCACATATAGTATATTTTGCCATATTGTTGGGACAGTAATATGTTCATGTTGGGTACATTCTCTATGAACACTGAACTATGATTGTATGATTCTCTAGTATTTATTATTTTCCGCTATTTATATCTCCTCCACCTTGTCTGGTGATAACACAATTCCTCTTATTTTCTCTTAGTTCCATTATCGACACATCTACAGTACATTCGGTGAAGTTAAGCGAAAACATGAATGAAATGAAGACGCCCGGCACTCTGCAGTGGGGCGAGGCCCTGGGTTTTGCACTCCCTGACAGCACACTTGACATTGTGAGTTGATGTTTTGACACTGTAATTAGGCATAGAGTTTCAGAGGAGGATAGATAGATCCTCCCCGAAATAGAGCGGTAAATTTAGTTTCACCGTCGGTGCGCTGGTAAATAAAACCCCCGGGGCCCCCGCTGTTATACCCTGGAGGGGATTTATTTCAATCCTTGACCCGCTGGAAGTGTCCTCTGCTGGGGGTTTGGATGTCTGGTGCGCGGCGGCTCGGTGACAGGAGTTGTTGTTGATTCAATCCGGATGGTTGCCTTTCAAATCCAATATGTTCCCGCAGAATGCAAGACACACCAGAAACACAGCGTCTCCAATCCCTACTTTCAATCTGGTCTCTGGTCAGTTTACAGCTGATTTTAGATAGCCATAACTACAGGCAGCTGGAAAGCGACATCCTTTGCCTTAGGTCTATTGCCAGATCATCTACAGAGTCTGTAAATACAGTTTACAAGATCCTTGTTTGTAGGCTAGTGATGCTAGGGGCCTAAAATCCCTGCATGTTTCCCCCCGTCCCAGGCCAGTGTTACGCCCTGCTGCCATCAACCCATAAACGAAACGGGTCAATAATGGATGAGCCTTTTCCTGCTCCTCTCCTCGCCCGTGCCGTGTTGCTGGTCTGCGGGGAGGCCCGGGAGTGAGCGCTCTTACAAGCAATCACTGTTTCATTATTCATACGGGTTCCACGAAGAGGTGGATCTTACTCCACTTTCTCACCGGCCTTGTAAACAGCCGAGTGCTACTACCGCACCGCTTTCACTTCCAGGCACTCCGCCTCTCGCTCCTTCTCCTCTTTCTCCCTCCAGTCCGTTCGATCTCTCCTTCGCCGTCTCATCTTGTAACCTACTTCTTTTCCCTGACTTGTTTTCTCTTTAAACAACCCCCCCACCCATTTTCCATCTCGCTATCCATCCCCTTTCTTTACGCTCTCTCCATTTAAAGACTGTGAGGGTACCCCAGGGACCAAAAAGCTGGCAATGTGTTTAGCAGGCAGTGTGGTACTGGTATACGGCTGAAGGACGAGGGGGGCGGGGGGGGCTTGGACTGAGAGGACCAAGGTTTGGCTGTTGCAAAGGGGCTGGGACTGAGGTGTGGAGAAACTAGAAGATGATGGTTACACAGGAATTGGTCAATATACTGAGAGTCGTTTCATTTCGGGTGCCATCATTGTTGGTCCCACTGGGAGTGAACTGTCTGTGGGCGAAATGACTTCAGCGACGTTCCTCTTCTCAATGTGATGCTGTTTATGAGCACCCAGTTCCAAACTCCACCCTGGGAACAGTGTACCACTCATCTGGTGGAGCTGCTGATGGGTGACAGGTGTGTGTGTGTGTGTGTTGTGTGTGTGTGTGTGTGTGTGTGTGTGTGTGTGTGTGTGTGTGTGTGTATGTGTGTGTCTCCTAGTCGCGGCTCCGGTTGCGTTTCTTGAAGAAAAAGAATGGTGTCTTCTGAGGCGGGCCCAGTAAAATGGGAACCTGGTTCTTGTGTGTGATCCTGACCTGTAAGAATCAGACAGAAAGGACGTAAGACAAGAAGGAACGATTTGTCCATCTGGCTTGAAAATCATCTTATTTGTAAGATTCAAGGCATTGGGATTCTAAAACGAACTGTTCTCAGTATTACAGCTGAATTTCTTGACACATTTGCCAGGCCAACAGTTCTCCTCACCATCATTTCCTGGCTTTTCACATTGCTGCAAAACCGCCTATCCTGACCTTGCAAGCAAAATAGCCCACACAGTACGCCAAAGAACATCGCATCTAACGCCCCCATAAAAGTCTAAAATGACGAGATGAAATATTTGAAATGCTATGAAGAGATAGATAGTTATAGATAGATAGATAGATAGATAGATAGATAGATAGATAGATAGACAGATAGATAGATAGATAGATAGATAGATAGATAGATAGATAGATAGATAGATAGATATTCTGTCCCTGCATGTGAATGGATTCAAGAGATTCATTTCCTCTTTTTTATGGAAAGGATATAGCCGGTCTGTGATATGAGGTGGCATGACAGTGTTTGAGGGAAGGTTGGAGGTGTGAGGAGGAGGTGGAAGATTAAAAAGGCACAGGGAACCGAGGCAGGAAAGGAGGAAAGAATATAAAAAAAACAGTTGCAACAATCAGTGCCGACTCTCCTCAAGCAGACATTATCGGGCTCTTAGGACAGTGGTTCTCAACGTGGGGTCCAGGGGATGCTCAGGGGTCCTTGAGGGGGCACCAGGAGGAGGAGTAAAATAAGGAATAGTTTAAACCTATGTCCTTGATTAAACAACTCAATAATAAATCTTATAATTCGGGGGTCTGCGGGGCCCAAAGTGTGTCACTTTGGGGGTCCTTCACATGAAAATGTTTGAGAAACCCTGTGTTGATGAATCAGTGACTGATTGTAAATACTGCAGGGTAATATGTTCAGTCTCACCGCGCAGGGGGGCTGCATCCAGGGCTCGCCATCGATCTGCATGGGCAGCAGTCGGGACGTCCTGTGAAGAGAAAGCAGAGGGACGGGGGGTGGAAGGGGTGGGGTTGGCAGAGATAGAGAGAGTGAGAGAGAGAGTGAGAGAGGGAGGGAGAGAGAGAGAGAGAGAGAGAGAGAGAGAGAGAGAGAGAGAGAGAGGGTAGGGTGGGGTGGGGTGGGGTGGGGGTAGCGGGGGTCAGATCACACGCACCTCCGAGGCACGGGAGGCCTGTTCACACTGTCCCAGGACAGGGTCAAACACTGCACCCTTTGTTCCCATGAGACCCATTCCCAGACAGGCCCCCACTCCTTAAACTCACAGACCCACTGTACACACACACACACACACACACACACACACACACACACACACACACACACACACACAAGCGTGCAGGCGCGCACATACACACACACAAAGTTAGTTTAAGCCTTTCATGCGTGTCTCTCCAGCAAGGGAAACACAGTATGGGAGAATGACTGTGATGAATGCTCTTTTAATTCTGCTCTAGGAAAATATTAAGGGCAGTTTGCTGAACAGGTGAGAGAACAACTTGTAAATGTCGCCTCTTTAAATCGGTACAGTAACTGGCTCACTGTGGATGTTAAATGGGCCGAGCCTCACAAGAGCAACAAAAACATCTGAACTAAAACCACTTTCTTTGGACAAAAATGGTGTCGGAACCAAAAAGTGGACACAGTGCCCTTGGACCTGTCAGACAGATCATTTGTCATTCTGTGATTGCCAGTCTGTGCCTGGCTCCAACGGCTGAGTTAGTTTGCAGTTGGAATATGTCATTTATTAGGTGCAGGCATGATAGCCCTTGGATACTGTAGGGGTTTTAGGCGTCAAAGGCACAACACACTCAGAAGGAATACATTTTTGATCACACACGTAGAGAATGGTGCAGCGAGTACACTTCCCAGTCGGCTGAGCAGGAGAACAGAGAGGGAGGGAGGAGAGTGACAGGAGACAGATGAAGCGAAGGATGGAGAACAGAGATCAGAAGTTGAAAAGAGGGAGGGGTGGTGGGGGCAGCAGATGATAAAAGATCGATGTGATAGAGGAGATGGATGGAAGTGGGAGGGGATGGAGGGAGCAGCCTGAGAGTCGGGAGCTCTCTGACCTGATGGTGACGCTGGCACACTGGGCCAGTCTGCGGCCCGCGCTCTTCAGCCCCGTGTAGATCTGTCCCATCTCTATGGCCCCTTCCAGACCAACCACCTCCAACAGCTGGTCACTCAGGTCTGGATGGAGAGGGATGGAGAGATAGAGAGAGAGAACAGAGTTGCACATGGGTCAGAGCAGTGCATTAGATGAGGTGAAAACTAGACCGACTGTGGTGCTTTATTTATTCTCTTAACCATGACCTGCACAACTGGCACAAACATATTCCTTTGTGCATGTCTTATTCATACATGTTTCACTGGCCCATATGTCTGCACGCACTCTAATTTATATGAAAATGCATGCTTGCATGAGCCGACACACATGCATGCGCTCTCTCCTCCGTTCCCCGATAAACAACACAAAGCAGAGGAGAGGATCGCTCACTGTAATTGCAAGAGACTGTCAACTCTTTCTACAGATCAGCCTTCCTTGCTACCTTCTAATCTACAAATTGTCCTTTTTGTTCTCTCTCTGTTTGCTAAATTCAGCGTTTCCATCAATATTTCCAGACATCATCGGAAAGGTCATAGACAGTATCGCTTGACATATCAGTTTTGACACAGCTCATAAGTGACCTAATATTATTGAAGAAATGATAGATGTGCGCTTATGTCCTCATAACAACTTCACAGCTTTTTACAAATGATCAGTGAACATGAATTATTGAGCTATTTAGTGGGACTTCTGAGAAATGCATCCTCTTCACTGCCAATGTGATAATTTGTGAGCTGCTACAACAGTAGCCAAGCCCCCGCCAGCTCATACTACTGTCTCGGTGTCAACCCGTTCAAACTACCGCACTGTGGTCCTGCACAGATCTCATCCTGACCAAACATGGTCACAGCAACAAAGATGTGCGGCTCACTTTCGGTGTAGTTTAACAGCGGTTTTTATTATTGGATCCTATGATTACACGTTGGACAATGTCGGACTAGTTGCACACACTAAATTAGACCTGGAATGACTGGGGTTAATTCTCTGCCTCTGTAATCCATATTCCAGGGCTAATCATGCAGGTTAGTGTGGGGCTCTGAGAGTTGATTAACACAGACAGGCAGGCAGGCTGGTGCCAGCTGAACACCTAAACATATCCCAGCCCCATTTCATGCACACAAAAAGCCCTGGCTCTCCCCTGACTGCCTGTTTGTCTGACTTGGGTGAAGAATCACAGAGCTGTGTGGCTGCATCTGACTTGCCAAAGAGAGTCTGAGAGAATGGCTCCTCTCAAGGTTTCCATCCATCCAGACAGATAAGCTGATGAATGAATCCTTCCAGTCCCTAAATTAATAGCACACTGGAGGTGCCACTCTCCAAATTGTGAATCAGTTTTCTTGTAATTAACCTTGTCTATCTCTGCCATCTGCACGTTCCACATGGGTAAAAGAAATATGAATACCCAATAGACCTAATGGCTGATGCTGCCCATACCAGAGTTTGCGTCAATACTGGAGGAAACAAAGACGGGGTGAGAGGCACCCAGGGAACCGGTCGAGCCATTCCCCAAGGGTCTCGTTGCCATAGCTCTTCCTAGCCCAGACAAGCTAGGACTGGCAGCGTTGCCTGTTTTGACTGGAGCTATAGGCTGCAGGCCCGTCTGTCTGTTGCAGTGTAAACAGTGTTAATAATTTCCCAACGTTGCCTGACCTCACGTAGCCCGTTGGCTTTGTTTCAAACTACAAACAGGAAACTGTCGCGTGTTCTCGCTTTACTCCAGGGACGAGATGTCTTTTGCAAGGGCCTGATGCAACACAGGGCTCATGACTAGGCTTTCCTGTCTGTGTGGTGATTTCTCACACTTGCATGCGAGGATTATAGGCAAGAGACAGTGACATGAGATTATCAATTAAATTCTGGGTTTATCTTATCCTGTGGTTGTTCCTTTCCCTGTTGTAAACTTTCTTGCACAAGAGTTTCGCAACACATTCATTGACGTTGTAGCCTGTCAAATAGAGTAAAGCATACCAAGTAGTTCAATTGCCTATCATCCTTTGGGATACAAGATTAATTTAGGAAATAAGGTCTTTTCTCTCCTATATCTGTCCACACTAAACATGTACAGCAGCTGAGCAACATTCCAGTCAGTTATCACATAAATTGGATATGTTGTGTGTGTTTGTGTGCAAGCATGCGTGTGTGTGTGTGTGTGTGTGTGTGTGTGTGTGTGTGTGTGAGTGTGTGCCTGTGTGTGTGGCGTTTAAAGACTGTTGCCATTTCGTGCCTAGCTTTGAAGATGATCAAGGTTTATATGGGGATAAGTTTGCTAGTGAGTCACTGGCACTCTTTAATATTTCAGATGACAATTCAACAGAAAATGTCAGAGCAGAATGGGGAACAAACATTTTAAATCACTAAATGTAGTGTCGTGTACTTAAGTTTGTACGTCCACTTAAGAATAAAATGCGTGGGGCGCATGCATTAGTGCGCAAGTCCTCATGAGGGTAAGCAATAAAATGCACTGACTATCCCAGTAAACTATGACATACTGAATTAAACATTATTATTGTACAATGTATAGTGCTAGCTTAAAACATTATGTGGAGCTTTGCAAAGGGAATGTACAGTAGGTTTTACTTTGCAGTTTTCTCCACTACTGCACTATTGCATAAATAATAATGTGTCAACATGTAAGTGCACATTTGTGACAATGCTAAACAAAATACAAGTTTGACAAGGTAGCAAGAACAAACTGAATGTGGCTTGTTTTGTGATTTGTTGGGCTTGTAATACCCTTCCCAGCGGGACAAACACCACCAATGTTGACCCCAACCCCATCTCACTCTGATACACCGGATGCCCTCTCATCAGCAAGGGAGGAAATGCAAGGGAGGAAATGCAGAGAGTGGGTGTCATCCTCGTTACACAGACAGACACACGCACAGTGGGGAAGGATATTTCTCTCCTCTGTAAATATTTCTCTTGTTTGTGTCTGTTTTGCCAGGGCAACAGGGACGATTCTGCCCCAGAGTAACCTAGACATGGCCGATCAGTTTTGGGACTTTGAGTTCCCCGTCACTCCAATCTCTGCTCCATCCCCCCCTTGGGCCTGCGGACCGCATGCTACTGCACAGGCGCATGGACGCATATTCCCAATCCGCATCTCTCCGCCTCTGCAGGGCTTTCCAAGAAATAATAATAGGATTGGGCATCCATTAAGAACAAACTGGACATTTGGAGACTAAGGGATTAAGAAGGGGGACTAGTGACACAATGGATGTACGTGACAGATGGGAATTAAAAGGAAGGCTGGATGTAAGGATGGAGGCGGTCTGTTGTTTTCCTGCAGCTAAAAACTCTGGGGAGATTTTAAGTCTATGAAAACCTGTAGCGGCAGAATGAAATACATTCTCCTTTTGCTTAGAGAATGTAAAAATTTCCAGTGAGTGTTGACATATCCTATTTTAGGATTTTGTAACAGTATTGTTCAGACAGCCTTTTCCTGTTGCACTAATGAATCTATAAATCCCCCTCCCTTGCACGGCCACTCATACACCTCTACTTCCTCCTCATACCAAACATGGGCATGCCGTTCTGCCCGTGTCCCAGTGAGAGAGCCTGATGGCAGAGTAGCCCACCATGCTGATTCTCACCTCACTGATGATTCCCGCCTCATCAGATCTCTGTGCTTTTGACTCTCAGGCAACCAGCGCTGTTACGTCTCAGTGAGGTAGCGCTAAGAATAGAATAGAACAGCCTCTTACATAACCCGACCACAGTGCATTCTGGGATGGGATGGCGTTGCTTTGCCAAGCAGCGTGCAGCTAGAATCGTTACTGCTGTGCTGCACACTCTTTTCTCTGCTGAGCAGGCAGACACACTTAAGTGCACTACATAGTAGCTCATGTACTGTGTGCACTATACACACAATGTAGTGCAAGTATGCACACAGACACACACATGTAGAGTGTCTGGGGAAAACAGAGTTAGTAGTATTATTAACATAGTTAGTAATAACATAGTTAATAATTAGTTGTTTACTATGGTAAGAGTTGCTTTCAGGTAAAACTAAAATTAACTGAAAATGTATTCATTATGATAATGTTACCAAGATCAACAACATAGGACTTTATAGGGTGACTCTTGAGGATCATGAAATCCATCTTAAATCCATCATTCTAGCAAATCTCTCAATTGATTAACATACATTTTCTCTGATATGAACCTAAAAAATATTCAGAGGTGATAAAAATACCTAAAAAAAAAAAAAAATATATATATATATATAGTATATATAAAAAAATAAATCTAGAGAGAAACACAAAAATATATACCACCCCAATCTTAAATTCTCCTGAGAAATAGCTAGAAATTGCTTGGCTTGGGCTATTGGCCTATAATTATAAACAAGCATATTTGTGTTTCCTTCCTCCGCCCACTTGCCCTCCCTCCCAGACCAGCCTGTCATTGTCTCGGGGTGGTCGGAGTCATGGCAGATGGTCAAGAGGAATTGGACCTCACCTCACCAGCACCAAACGGAGGTAAAGGTACGGGGGCGAGCGCCACTCGCTTGGCCTTTTGACAGAGTACACTATGTTACTATGACACAGTACAAAAATACACCATGCGCCGTGTCTCTACCCTAAACTGTCGCATGGCCTGTAAGCACCCAGATGGTACATAGGTTCCAAACTGCAATCAAATTTCATGGGAATTTTCTAGATGGGAGAAGGACGGCCATGGGAAAGAACACATTTTAGTCCTTCTCAGTTTTGACAGACACTTCAAAACAAATCGTCTTTTCTGTTCTCATCCCGTTTGAAAGCGACTGGCCACTTTCAGAATCAGAGAGCTATCGTTCATTCACTTTGAGTAAATATATTACTAGGAGGTCATCCACTCTCCCACCATCCACTGAGAGCGAGAAAGCAGCTTCGTACAGGAGCTATTTCTGTCGTAACTAGCCACGCGGGCCGGCGGGGGGGCGAAATCAAAGTAATTATAGAATCTGCTTTTTCTGTTGTGTGAGAAGAAAACAATAAGCGCTCTCTGGATGCAAACAGCCCAAAATAGCCCTCTCCTCCATCATGGTGTGACACAGCTAGACTGTTGTGGGGGAGGAGAGGGAGAGAAGACGGGGCGAGGGAAGGAGAGAGCCTGGGGGTGCGATGGGGTGTAAGAGGCGAGGGAGGAGAGAATTTGGGACGAGAAGCAGAGAAGGAAAACAAATGATTCATGAATTTGAGAGACACGGGGAACCTGGTTGGGCCAGACCTGAAATAGCTCACCTCTATAACCCGGTATGAACGTACTGTGTACTTGCAATTCTCAGTAGATTTTCACTTATTCCCACTTTTCAATCACTAGAGCGTCGCGCCTCTCGCCACTCGGGATAGCGTGGCACATCCACCGTATTTACACTCATCCTTCTGAATCCCCAGCAGGAAGTTGAGGAATTCGATCCAGGAGCAAAGAGGAAATGAACAGGGGAGGGGAGAGATGGAGCAGAGATAAAAGTTGAGGAGGAGCAGGGTTGGGATGGGCTGACACCGAGGCCTGCGCACGTATATCCTGTTCCTGTCAGCACCTCTCGCCCCGAGTGTGTTTTCCTCTGCCCCTCTCACTGTTATCCATCTTCGCCCAGATGACAGGAATGGACTTTAGGCTCCAGTTCATTTACAAACACACACACACAGTTTTACATCTTTTCCCCACCTCGCCACATTTGAAATCCTAAGGCTTGCTCTGTAAACTTTCACAATAGTTTAACAGGACTTTCTCTTCCTTCCCGTTGGAGGAATGTTGTTTATAAGAATACATTTCTAAATTTAGACCCTGCAAGTGATTGTATTCCAATGAGACTTTGCTAGCAGACTACTTCTCTCTCTGTGTGTCTGTCTCGGCTGTTGTTTTTGTCCCATGTAGTAGAGAAAGCGGGGCAGGCACAGAGTGAGTCAGAGGCTTGAAGTTTCATCACTGAGGTCAGAACTGCCCAGGGCTCCTTTCACTCACTCTGGGTAACCTGGCTGATTGCATTATCTGCAGCAAACGGCTTTAAAAGCATGATCTTATTGCAGCAGAGCAAACAACTGTCATAGACAATTAGTCATAAGCTGTGCATGCAGGCACGCATACACACAAACAGGCCTGCAAGCACGTACACACACACACACACACACACACACACACACACACACACACACACACACACACACTGAAGCATGCAGATACGCAGGCACATACATGCAGAAGTAGTGTGGGTATTACATTCTGGCCTTTGCGTGCATATACACACACTCACACATGCACACACACATGTACACAGGCAGGCGCCCTTATGCATACAGACACACACACTAACACACGAATACACACACACATGCATGCATGCACACACGCACAGTTTGTCAGAGAAACTAGAGCACCCTTCTCTGAGTTCTGTTTCCAAATAGCATTAGGAGGAGGAGCTAATTTAATGAAGGTTAAATCCTGTGGGACAACTCTGAAACACAAAGATTCCATCACACACATTCTAACATGCGCAAGTGTGCATGCGCAGACACACACACACACACAAGTTTTTGCATATTTACTTAAAAATGCATACTGATAGGCAAAGCTAGCAGAAGACATACACACTCACACTCGAATGCACACACACATGCATGGAGGAACGCAGGTATATACACACGCATGCACACACACACACACACACACACACACACATTAACATAATGCAAACACACCAAAAACACTCACGAAAGCAGAGTGTTCTGCAGCAAACAGCCAGCCTAGCAGATCCTTAAAAGGTAAGTCGGGGCTTGACAGCTTAAAAGCATTGTTAATCAGTTTGCCTGAAGCAAACAAACAGTGTTTGACATTTGACAATATTGATCCCTCTGAGGCCTGAAAGACAACAGACAGGCCAGAAAAGGGATTGGGGCTGCTGGGGAGAACTGATTGCTGCAGAGTGGAAGCTGTACCACTTCCACATGAGCTCCATAACTAAATTTGTGTGCGCATGTATACGATTGTGAGTGTATGTATGTGTGTCTTTGTATTTCTATGCCTCATGAAGACCAAATGTCCTAAGAAAGATGAGGAAAATAGTCCGAAGTGAGGACAATTTTGCCAATCCTCACGTCTTCAAGGGGCTACTTTAGGGTTAGGACTTGTGTTTGGGGTTACTTTTAGAATTAGGATTAGGGTTAGATTAGGCTAGGGGTTAAGGTTAGTTTAGGATTCAGGATTAAGGTTAGATTTCACATTACTAAGCATTAAGGTTAGGCATGTAGTGGCGAGGGTTAAGGTTAAGGTGAGGGGTTAGGGAATGAAATGAAGGTCCTCACAAGTACAGTAATACAAACATGCGTGTGTGTATGTGTGTGCTTGCATGTGTGCACAGTGCAGCGTGCAGAACTCTCCTATGCGTTCTCTGGCTATTAATACTTGGGGCATATGGACTGAATGTCCTGCAGAGCCAGAACCTTTGGACTGAGCTATGGGAGTGGGTAGGGGTGCCAAGACATCACCTGTTAAGAATGTTTCTTGCAGAAAAAAGTCATTTTCTGTGAACAAGCAAGACTTTGCAAGGTACAAACATCATTCCTAACTACACGGCTCATCAGTGGGTGTCTGACTCATACAGTGACCAAGAACAACAGAATTAAGAATCAAAATGTCAATTCTGATGGAGGGAAATTATGGGGGACGTGAGTGACAGGCATGTGGGTAGGCATGTGGGCACTTACTTATTGTGACAAGTCTTGAGCCCTATGTTTGTTTGAAAAAATAACTGTGGAATAAAATCGGTAGGTAAAGTTGGTGAATTATTTGGTAACATTTTACTTAAGTGCGTTGTGATGCATTAGAAGCAGGATTATAAGGTCATCAGAAGCACAGACAAACTTTTCTAGAATATAATCAGACAAACTTATTCGAAAAATACATTTGATTTAAAGGAAGGCACAACTGCAAAATCTAATTTTGTGGTTCTAATTTCAGGAAGCTGGGCACAAATTTCAGGCTCAATGCTGTTTCCAGAGAAACTGGTTCACAACCCAGGCTGATGTGGAGATTATGGGCATGGTTGAGCATGTTTATGTCTGTTAACCCTCTTGACTTTCCTTTAACATCACCTCATTAACTAGTGTGATTAATTATAATGCACTCACAAGGTGCTTATAATGCACTTATGATGCATTATAATGCTTTAAGAGCACCACTTCAAGTAAAGGATGCTCAATAATTGAATGTACCTTGCCAATAACTTCCTGAATATCCTCTCCTCTCCCCTCCTCTCCTCAGCAGAGTTGGAGGTCAATTCATGGCAATCTAAAACAGATGTTCGGTTGTTGTCACTGTCCTTGAGCGCCGGTTCTGCCAGCGCAGCTCGTCCCCAAGGACCTCTGTGACAGAGGATGCTCATCATCAGAGCCCAGTGGGGATGCAGAGACTGCACCAAAACAAGAGACGGATGAACACTGGCATCCTGCACAACCCTACTGCCTGGTGACACTGAGACAGCACCACTTAACCATGGAGTGTTCTGCTAACAGTTAGGGAGATTAATAAGAAATCCCGTCCCTTGTCTTCCTTCACTGCTTCTCTTGGAAGTAAACACTTAAACTCTCCTGCTCTCTCATACGTTCCGTGTGGCAATGCTGGTCCAGCGAGGCAAAAGGGATACAAGTCTTCTGTTTAGCTGTATAAATGACCTAATGTTTGGCGTACAACTTAGCGTGGCCTGCCATTTTTTTGGCCGCACAATTATCCGCAACATACAATAGATCTTTTGACACCCCAGCGAGCTCCATCCAGACCACTGTGTGCAGGCAGCAGCGAAGGAAATCATTATCCATTTAGTATGATAGGAGGAAAATTAAGGAGGCCAAGATTTAGTCCCAGTGTAGCACTTGACACCACTCTGACGTGTGTGTGAGAGTGTGTGTGTGTGTGTGTGTGTGTGCGTGTGTGTGTGAACTCATACATCTCCTTTGACTCACCCTGCACACAAAACTTGAGCTCTTTAGCGTCGGTGACAGTGCTAGCAGGCATCCTGTCAGGAACCTTCTTGCTCATGCGGTTGTAGTTCCTCCTCTTCTTCGTCTCGCCCCACAGGTTGGAGCCGCCGTGCATGCTGGGAATGTTGAGCACGGCGATGCCCTCCAAGGAGGTGTTGCTGAGGTCCAAGATGATCCCATCGCACTGGGGATGTAAACATGACCATTAAGCCCTTTAAAGTATAATTGGCATTGTTTCACATTTATTCAGACGACGGTTGGCATTACACAAGTCGGGTGGTATTGGTGTATGGGAAAATACATTTGTGATCACCCTTGTTTATTTAAATTTGTAAATCTTGTTTTGTGCATTTATTTATATACGAGTCATTCCTGATTCTATATGAGATGGGAGAAAGAGACAGAGAAATGATTCATTGTGAGGAAAAAACTGAGACAAGAGCTGGTAAAACACATCTCATGACTCACGCAGAGCCCATTAAAGGAGAATACTTGACACGACCCTGCCACTACTGTTCATCACTGGGTGACAAAGGAACGCCTCTTTCAAGGATTCATACAGATAAATTACGCCTCTTTACGCCCATTGAAGCCACGGGATGTCTGACACTGGTAATATTTTCATTCAACCGTATGCTAATGGCGTCATGTGTTAGGTCACTCGGTTTCATGTGATTCACCATGTGTAATCAATGTAAGCTGTTTGTATTTTCCTCATTTATGCTTTCATTTACGAGTTCACCGGACTGAACTGGAGCATATACTGTGAAAGAAACCTGAAGTAGGGTGTGAAATGAGTTTCATGATGATAGGGTTAGATGATACAGTGGAATTGAATAAGCCACGGTTGCTCTAGTACAACTGTATTATATAACCCAACAGTGAGAGGATGTAAACCAACTGCTGATGCTGATGTCTCAGCTAATGGATACCAGAAATATTAGAGCTGGAGAGCATGGGTTACAGTATCACAGAGTGAATGACCTTTCCACACTTCCCCACATAGTGTTTCTGTAGTCTATGTATTGTTTATGACTAGGAGTTATTTCGTCTTGATGCATTACATGGACACAAGCCAAGTTTGCAGTTGTGTGAACTGCTAGCAGTAAAGTAGAAACAGATCAAATAAATTGGCCCAATGGCTGCATATGAGCTAAACAGATTAAAACTAGAAATAACCGCCTCGCGGTTGTATGCCTCCGCCAATAAACTTTGTTTTATCATTGCAAGGACAGTCTTTATTTATTGAACATATATAATTAATGTGATTATTAGGTCAACTTAAAGGATTTTGGTGTCTGCAAAAGTAAGTGACAGCACTTCCACCGTTTTTGTAGAATGACCCAAGATCGTTTTCTCAGCTACAGTGGTAAGCAAAACATTATAATGTCACAGTGAAGTTGACCTTTGAACTTTTGGATATAAAATGTCATCACTTCATCATTTTATCCTATTAGACATTTGTGTGAAATTTTGTCATAATTAGCATATGAATTATTGAGTTATGGCCAAAAACGTCTTTTGTGAGGTCACAGTGACCTTGACCTTTGACCTTTGACCACCAAATTCTAATCAGTTCATCCTTGAGTCCAAGTGGACGTTTGTGCCAAATCTGAAGAAATTCCCTCAAGGCGTTCCTGAGATATCGCGTTCACGAGAATGGGACGGACGCCCAAATGGTCGCCCAAATGGCACGGAGGCATAAAAATAACTCCATTTAGCCCAATTCTGATGTTTAGTGTCTCTAGCCTCATCTGGATTCAACGAAGTCATTCAGACCAACCAACAGAGAATGTCAGAGACACACTGATATGACTCAGCGCCCACCCTTGATGGAAGCAACCACAAAAACGCTGGAATTTACCACATACCCTCAACATGCAGGCAAGCCACAGGAATACTATGATGTAATGTGTGTGTTTCTATGAAAGACCAGAGAAGCAGCTTTTTGGGAACACACACAGAATACAGTACTTATGCCCAGACATATACATACACACACAAACACATACATACACAGAAGCACAGGAACAGAAACACACACACACACACACACACACACACACAAATGCGTGCACACAAAAAAAAAAACGCATCACTTGTCTTTTATTATAAAAATATTCCACGGGGCATTTGAAATTGCATAATTATGACTTTATTATGATTATATCTCATTGAGGTCTGTAAATTGAGTGATGAATCCGGCAACTCAGCGTTTAAGCACCAGCACTTCAGCTCCTGGACATGAAATTGAAGTCATCCCGTAAGTGTTTGACACACTCAGGGAGTTTAAGGTAACACCTCAATGTGCTTTCAAAATTGGCAATGATTACAAGATCCTTGTCGTACTGGTAGGTCCTGGTCAGGGTTAAATTTGAGTTCAAGTGTAATTATTAAAATGTGTTACTGGCACCTAGCCAACATTAATAAGTGTCTGGGAATGAGTGTCTAGCCACTTAGAGAATGTACACACTTGGCAGAACTGTCCAGCTCCTGACTCACTAACATCTTTCTATACGCTGTGCAGTACTACATAAGCTAAAATAAACTGCTAATAACAACTTATATAATTATACAGCTTATTTTCTGTATTGAGGCTTGTAATGTTTCTGTTGTGTAGTTATAGTTGTACACGCACAGTTATCTCCCAGTCTCACTGACTCCCTGTGTCCTATGTACTTTCGCCAGGTGGCGTAGTTTCACTGTCAACACAATACTTCTATGAACATCACATTGCCCCTTTTTCTTTTTTTTTTTTAACAATTACCAATGTAATGCTTTAACATTCTGACACTGGGGTACTCCGACGTATTAACTAAATCTCAACAACTTTCTTACTGTACTGAACATCATACCCATCTAGAAATATGGCAACTCTGTCCTAACAGTACCTTTAAGCACTTAGCCTTCACACTCTAGGTCTGAACACATAACCCATAAAATAAGATGCATGCTAAGTGTATGACAAATATTGTTCTAAAGGAAAATCACTTATCTTCTCAAACTTGACTAAATCAGTCCCTTTTGAGTTCACAACAGTTCAAGTTAGTGTCCATGTCTCTCAACACATGTACTGTATGTGGCTAAGAGATTGTCCATGTGTTTAACAGTCCATGAGCTATAGTCCTGTAGGTAGGCGGGAGGACGTCTGTTGTGCCTTGAGGGGTACCTTGGCGTTGTTGTAACCGTAGAGGCATCACTGTAACCAGAATCATCATCAGGATCTGGTGGGATGTCCAATAGCTCTGGAGCTATCTTCTTGAAGAATGAAGAAGTATACCTGACGATGAAGTGTCCATTTCTGGCCGCTGTAACCATGGAGCCTTTGACTTTGGTCACAGTGTATGGCCTCCTGTTATATGGTGTGGTGAGCTTGTTATGCTTGGGCTGGCGATGAAGCACAGTGTCACCTGGAGTGAGAGTGTGTGGTGTAGCATGACGATGAGAGTCTGCATGAGATTTAATCTTGACCTTAGCCTTACTGTCCCTCGCTTTCACTTCAGAGTCTGAACTGTTATTTGCAGTGTGAGTGAATGAATGAATATTTGTGTACATCTTGCGTTGGAACAACAGTTCGGCAGGTGAGCTTATGTAGCATTAGCTTGAGGCCAAAGTGGTGTGATCCGGCGGTGATGGAATCCAAGATAGTCTGCAAATTGAGAGAACTGGTCGCTGTTGAATGGGGGACCATTATCAGTTTTCACAACTCTGGAGATCCCAAACATGGAGAAGACTTTGTCCATGACTGGAATGACTGTGTTAGCTGAGGTTGACTTTACACTCTCGACAACTGGGTAGCGTGTATACCGTATTTTTTCTAATAGCGGCCAGTAGTCAATTAAAAGCCGGGTTTCCGATAATGGCCGGGGCCGTGGTCAACACGAACAAATAAAGGCCGGCCCAAAATACAGGCCGGGGAAAAAAACAAAGGAAACAAGCGTGAATTCGCCATAGCTGCGACCACGTACGGGGAAATTTTTGTGGACCAACCAACCAACCGACCGACCGACAGAGCGAGCTATAGTGCTGCTGGTCGCAGCTAAAAACAACGGTGGATACCGGTAAACTCCTGGCGGAAGTCTCTGGAGCATGCCGCCGTCTATTACCGTAATTATCATAATGCATTGCAGTAACAAAAAAACGGCTACCTAACGAACCCAAACAGAAGCAGATCAGAAAACAAGGAGGCTTCGTACTAAAATATGAGCAAATATACTTATCAAACAGAGGGAATTACAAATAAAGGCCTGTCTCTAATATAAGCCTGCTTCCAATAAAGGCCTGGTAGCCTCTGCAGTTGAGGTAAATAAAGGCCCGGGCCAATATTAGAGGAAATACGGTAATCATCCATGATGACAAGCAAGTACTCTCCAGTTGGAAGTGGTCCATAGAAGTCTGCACCAACACTATGCCAGGGAGCTTCTGGCAGAACTGACATGTTTAGTGGCTCAGCATGTGTAACTGGTGTGTTGGCCTGACATGCGAGTCTGAACTGCTTTAATATGTCAGCATATCGAGACTTGTCAGTTTTGTGCCATGTGTTATGTCTGACGTGAGCACTGACCTCTTGAAGGATTGGGTCTATAAGTGTCTCTGCCTTGATCTCAGTGAGTGTCATGGCTTTAGGTGTTGCATGACTCGCGATGAAGTTCACATACTCCTCTGCTACTTTTTCTGCACGTGTGCTGTCACCTGTCTGAGACGGGATGGGGTGACGAGACATGTAGTCAGCTGGGTTGTCGGCTCCCTTCCTGTATTCCACCTTGAAGTTGTAGGGCTGAAGCCTCAGTCCCCATCTCTCAATCCTAGCGGTAGCGTTAGCAACATGGCTAACGCTACTGCTAGCAGCCAGAAATGTTAGCAACATGGCTAACGCTACCACCAGCAGCCTGCTACTGTCCAAACTACTACTGTCCAAAGCAAGAAACAATCCCAACTAGAAACCCCGATCTCAGTGCTATAGATTGTAGTGTTTCCACTGTCACTGCGGTTGTTCCACCATCCGCCATTTCCGCTACTGGGGATAGCTACCATTTTTTTATTTATTTTTTTGCTGGGGATTGTACCGGACCTCTTTTGGTTGACGCACTTCCTTTGTGCCGTAAGTCGAGCCTTCATTCTCCCAGGAGATCGTACCCGGTGGCAGACAGAATTGCATAGTGAAAGCGAGGCTTATAGGGAACCAATCTAAACGCTGATGGTGTCATTATTCTATAGCCATTACACTGTGCAATCAACATTTACTTCATAATGATAAGTTAAAGCAAAAAAGTTGTCTATAGGGTCTTTAATCAGTCTCAGTGCTTTGGATGTTTTGTAGCTGAGAACATTGAATCCTTTAAGCACAAAGAACGTGCACATTGTCTTTTTCTGTCCTTTCTCCACACTGCACTTGAAAGCACCACTGACAGGCAAAGAAACTTTGGAGTGGAAAGGGTAGATCTTGGTTTTGGTGGGGCTGAGTTGTGGATGTGGCATCAGTTGCTCAAAACTTACTTCACTGACACAGTTTGCTGAGGCTCCTGAATCAATCAAAACTAGCATACTACTGCCATTCAGTCTGACGTGGGTCTGTGGCAGCTCTGAGATCTTGTCAGCATCAACTACAAAAACATAGGCATCATCACTGCTGGAAGAGTTGTGCTCTGTGTCCTCACCTAGTGCAGTATTCGTTATGTGATGGACTTTCTGTTTAGCCTTTGTTCTGTGGTCGTTTTGTGTTAATGTCTTTGGATTTTGAACGGCATTGTCTTGCAAAATGGTTTAGTTTACCACAGGCCCTACATTGTTTGCCTCTAGCAGGACATTCACCATCATGAGGATATTTACCTCCACAGTTCCTGCAGCGGTTGTCGGAATGTCGTTTTTCTGACCATCTGCTGTTGCTTGGATGCTCCTCCACAGTCTTTTGATCCAACATGTTGATTGTAGCTGTTGTGCCTCTTTCTATGCCAGTCACTTGCATTTCAGACAGTTCAAGTGTTCTTCCATAGTCAAGAAGCTCATCTAGGCTTACTTCAGGCTCCCTCAGCGCTTTCCTACGCAGCCTGGATGATGCACAGCTTTGTATGATTTGTGTTTTAATCTCTGCCTCAACATTTGCAAACTCACAGTTCTTAGCTAACATCTTTAGCCTAGTGTGATAACTGTCCAAATTTTCTCATGGTTCCTGCATGGCTCTTCTGAAGATGTACACTTGATACTGGACGTTTTTCTTGGGAGAGGAGTATCCAGATAACTTCTGCTTTGTGTCTGCATATTTGTCATCTTCTGCTGCTAATGTGTCGTAAATATCATGCACTCGTTCTCCTGCTACATGCAACAATAGTGCTTTTAGCCTAGCATCTCCGGTAATGTTCATTGCAGTGTAATTTTCAAACCATTTGCTCCAGCGAGGTCCGACAGAGCCAGGGTCAGTTTCAGTGTCGAAAGGTGGGAGAGCAGCGGTGTTTCCTGCCATGCTTGCTGCAGTGTGCCGACCACATTCATGTTTTTCTTTGTTAGCTTAGCTAGCTTAGCTTAGCCTCACTCGTCCACTTGTCTGTCTTTCTCCCCTCTTTTTTCTTCGGGAAAACAGCAGTGTCCGCATTGACTCTTCGCGTGTCCTTTTACACCTTGTCGCCAATGTAATGTTTCTGCTGTGTAGTTATACACCAAACGAACAACGACTTATTGAACAGCAACATGGTTTATTAACCGCGGTTTGTACACGCACAGTTATCTCCCAGTCTCACTGACTCCCTGTGTCCTATACTTTCTCCAGGTGGCGTAGTTTCACTTACAACACAATAGTCCTATGAACATCACAAGGCTGTTGTGCCTAGGGGCGGGCAAACACCATCTCTCTCTCTTTCTGTGTTTGTGTGTGTGTCCTTCTGAACTGGCCAAACATGTAATTCAAATGCATTTGCTTAGTTGAGCATGCTCTGAGCAGCATGGCCTTGTTTGCACTCATGCACTTTGCATTTAGCTTCAGTTTCTGAAAAGGTGTCTGGTGTGTTTTCCTTGAGCCTTGCTGTGCTCTTAGCACCAGGTGACAGAGTAAGCAGCACTGACTGACAGAATGAGGCAATCAGTGGCTTTATGGAGCACTGATTTGACTGAGTGCTAAGAATAGCCCGCCTCATTCATTTGAGAGATCTACTTTATTGTAATTTTCGTTAACGCCTTTGAGAGGAAGCTAAAATAATGACAAGTGCTTGTCATTGTAGAGAAAGAGAAGCAAACTTGTTGACAGGTAGCGTACACAAGACACTTTCATATTTTCCAGTACTATATATTCCCAGATGATATTTTTTACTAATTTCTGTCACTTATCCAACCAATCACTTCTTGTCCCCACTTATCTATTCCATTTCAATGACAATGATGTCTGGAAAGTGACTCACCTCCACTTCTATGCATTCGTTCAGTTTCTTGCAGGTGGCAGATATGGTCTCAGTGGTGCCAAACTCAAAGTACCACAGCTTGTTCTTCATTCTGTACAGCAAGAGGGAAACAGAGGAAAGACAATGACACGAGGACTTAACATGTTACTTAACAGTTAATATTCACAGTTCTAATTGTGCACTTAGCTTGCACATGTCCACCGTGTTGTGAGCCTACGGCATGGTTTGTTCGCGGTGGACTGGGCACATATTGAAGCTGTCCAGCGCCTAAAGTCATCTCACTTTCTGAAGCTGACAACTCAGGACAGTTAGCGGCCACGTGACTGAAGAGGTCAAAACTCTATTGACGCACCCCAAAGCCTTATAGAGGAGGCGCTCGGAGGGACAGCAGTGCTTGCTGGGTAATGAACCGTAAAACTTTGACATCACTACCCGCCAAATAGGCGTTCTGCTGCTGTCTGCTTTTCCATCATAACAATAAACACAAAATTTGTGCCTCCGTGCACATATGCCGGAGTTGGCATGTCAACATTGCCTTTGGGGGGGACGGAGGGTGGGAGGGAACATTGCTGGCAGAGACTGTAAGATCATGGTTAATGTTATTCTGTGATTCACAGTATTCAAAACAACCCACCAGTCTGACTGAGCGAAGGTTCATTTCTGCCCCACGGACGGATTTGTCAGAAGTGACCTGATGGATGGGCTTTTGTGTTTTCCTGTTTTCATTTGCTGCACTTTTGTGATTGAACAATGGTTGAATAACACAGCTTACAGTCAAAGTGAAATCTCTGCTTGATCAATCTGTAAACCTCAAGTTCAATCACCTCACTGATGAAAGATTGATGGGACGTGTACCCAGGGTTTCTAGACAGACACTGTGACAGCACCTCCTGTCTTTGCCATTTAATACACTCGCCACTGTGCTGATTCCCTGGCAAAATGCAATTGAAAATGCATTTCGAGAGGACTGCATTAAAATTGTCACAGGTGTCCACCTGTCAGTGATCCCACTAAGGCGGGTCTTACGTTGCGCAATCAGAAGTAGTTCACAATGTGGGAAAGGAGAGAAGGCGGGGAGTTCCGTGAAGCTGGCCACAATATCATTTCCGGTTCTGTCAAAGACAGGGGGGCGCTGTTTCGCTTTTTACATTTGGATAACTATTTACATTTTGGCACCTTTACAACATTATATTGTCTTTGATAATGAAATGTAAAATGCCCTATTACAGAGTGCAAAACCATATAAGGTAAATGACATATCAGTCATATCAACCAGTTTGGGAAATACATTTTAATTTTCCAATTTGCATCATCATTTGAATAAAGCTACAATTAAAGCGTGCAATTCTCTGTTTAAATGAAATGTCAATACTGGTATAGGAAATATCAAATGCAAATGACATTATTGAATTTGAATTTGAATTTTGAGCCAAAAACTGCACATACAAGTGGCAAATTTAAATTCAAATGTAGGATTACATGGCCATTTTACATTTTACATATTACATTTCCATTTGAATTATGCATGCGATACGCTTCCATACCCCGGAGGTAACTGGATACACTATGAGGAATCTGAGTACAAAATCTGACATAGGAGGGAGGACGCTGAGCCATTAATATTCAGCAGTCCTCCATTGTTGGCTGATCTCTGTACCTTGTAATCTTCAGTTAGTGTTAGTGTTCCCTTGGCTAGCACAGACACATATTGTCTTGATGCTGACACTACGGTTCACCACTGCCAAAAGCACGCAGTGGGGATTCATAGCAGGTCATTCAAACACAACACATCTCTTTCCATCAGAGATTACACCTCCTGACCATAAGATTCAAAGTTACTGCTCTCCCCAAAATTAGATCAAACCTATTTACAAAATGACTGTGATTTTATGTGGTAAAAGTGTCAAATAAGCCTGAAATCAGTACAAATGTGTGCTCATCCTGCTAGAAATTAAATGCATTTCATAATATGACAGTATGTTCATGGGTATGGTACGTGAGGACATGCTGCTGATACTGACAACATGGCTATTGACACAACAGCTCTGTACCATGTGGGCACACCAGTACCAGGCCTATGTGCCGGCATGGTGCTGAGACACAGCAGGGCACATGGGACATGTCAGCAGAATAATCAAGGAAATCCTCAGATCTTGTTGGAAGGTTTCACAATAATTTTCTGTTGTTCTCTTCACTCTAACACGCAGTAAATTAACTCAGGAGATAGACCAAAACTAAACATGAACTTCTACAAGTTAGAGATGAAACTCATTACAAACGCTTCAAACAAATGTATTGCTTTATTAAAATCATTTATAACCGTTTAATCTTAGTTACTTTCAGACTGTCTTAAGCCTGTTTCTTCACCTGTTTTTCTCCCCACACTCCTTCTCTCTCTATGTCCCTTTCCCTCACCTTCTTTCTTACTCCCGCTCTTGTTCTCTTGCTCTCTCTTTCACCTTAATACCTCCCCAGAAACCTCTGCTCTGTCAAATTAAGGGATTATGAGCATATTTGAGATCACAATTAGGCGCAGTTGCGATTCTCAATGAGGCAAGCTGCCTAACCTCATTAACTTGCTTCCACTTGAGACGCCCTGTAAAAAATGCAATTAACTCATGTTTTTTTTCCCTCTCCTGTGGACAGAGCGCAACGGTGAGACAGGCTCCTTCCACAAGCCTTTCTTCATTATTCCCATGTTTTCGCACCAAAACAAGTGAAATGCTGCAGAAAATCTACAGAACAAAAAGGAACTTCAGCGGTCTAAGAAGGGACCATTTTGTATTCTGATGAGGAAAACTTTTTTTTTTCTTCTGCTTTGAGAGTCCCCAGTTCAGCATGCAAGGCTGTGCCTGCTGCGCCCTGGGGCTCTGGCTGGTGAGGAGAGGGGAACGGGTTCAAACACTGGCTCACACTGTGCTTACAGTGTCCTCAAGAAGTCAACAAACTTGTATTACCACAACTGATCCCCCACCAAAGCAAAGTATTTATTAATTCTATTCAAACTGTATCGATACAGTTAGTTGGCAAGATAAAAATCTCTTTTCAAGAGGTAACTTTTGAAAGGGAACACAAAGACAGGCAATGTTGGTGGAATCACATTTCATAAGGAGGGTGGCAGTATAGTGAGCAGGGGAAGGCAGAGGGGGTGAAAAGCCTACAAAACAGGTTATTATGAAAACACGGTTCAGGCGCTTCAGCAGGGCCTGGGGGCTACAAACCTCTCTGGCTGATACACCCTATCCCCACCTCGCCCCCCACGCCCCTCCCACCCCTCTCTAAAGATAAGCATCTCCGTTAATCCCCTGTGTGAGCAGTGACCTTGTGACCCCCCCCAACCCCCTTCTCCTCCACCCCTCCCCTCTTCCTCTCTCCCTAATCCTCCTCCTCATCTCTCACCCCCGTCTGTACCTATGACCAGATCAGTAGGTGCTCACCTCAACTCTGGCCGATCAGTAGCATTAACCTTTATCCAACTGATCCTGACTTTGAAAAAGGCACTGATTAACAGAAAGACGTTGGCTCGCTTTGCCACTAAGTCACTATCAAACTGATACAGTGATAGTCGACATTTAACCCGACTTCTATTAGACACGGTTTAGGTTTCACTGAAATATATGTTGTTATCCAAACTTTTGCATGGCTGATTAGTTGAGTAGTTGTTTGACTGATTGGCTGGCCTTCAGCGGGGTGGACAGTACACTAAGACTATGCTGGTCCAATAAGCCTAGTGTCTAAGAAAAGCCATAGCCATACGTCTTCGCACTAAGTAGAGGAGGTCAAGCAATTGCAGTGATCATCTCTATAAACAGTTGTAAAACCTGCCAATGATAGGGGAAAGTAGTAAAGGAGGGGGAATTAAAGGAACAATCTGTGACACTTTCATATAAATAAATGTCTGTTTTGCTACTCCCTATCGCCGACAATGATTCATCCTATATCCAGTACATGAAAGCTTTCACATTTGCTGATCTAAACACCCGGTGTCTGGTGGGGAAAAAAGTGATGCATTTTCCGTTTTCATTGTTTTGGAATAAACAGAAGAAGAACTGGGTAGTTAGCATGAGCAGTGACAGCCACCATGGCTGAGCAGACAAAGAAACAAAGAAACAGAAAATCCAAGGAAAAAGACGTCACAGTTTGATTTGACAAGTGATTGCTAGGAAGAGATCATCACAAAAAAAAAAGAAAAAAAAAGAAGGATCTCACAGATTACCACTTTAAGAAGATGGGAGCTGAAGGGAGCGGTGCCCATATGATGAGGTAATGGCTTGGCAATTGGTTTGGCTTGGAAGTGTACATGTGGAGAGAGAGAGAGGGAGTGAGGAGGGAGAGAGAGAGAGGGCAGGAGGAGTAATCCAGTGCTCGGGATCTGATCTACTATCTCTGTTAATCCAATCAGGTGACCAGGTCCAGTGATCTCATGACCTGCTGCTCCTTGGGCTTGATAAAGTGGCTTATGAAGTAAGAGTGATAAAGTTAACAAAACGTACACACACACACACACACACACACACAAAATTAGGATAGGGAAATATCTTTTTTTAAAATGTGTGACAATATCATGTATTGTTACATTTTTGAATGTCTGATTTAAAAGCACTATGGATCACAACACTACTTAACTGCAATTCTCATTATTCTGATTGTCCATATTTGTCTTATTCTACTATAATTACTGTTGTTCTTACTACTGCCACTACTACAACTTTAGAACAAGTGGGTAATAAAGCTTGGGAATAAGGTCATGGGTCATCTCATTTCCGTCTATAACGAAAGCAGTGGGTGAAGAGCAGAATATCATGAGTGGAAGAATCTCATTAATAACTATTCAGGTCATGTTGACACATTCCTTGTGGAGGTAAATCCTTTCCTGAGGGTCCTATACCCCACGGTTATATAACCTATGACCCTACAGTGTCAGCGTGTATGTATGTGTGTGAGTGTGTGTGTCTCTCACATGCTTGCTTGTATGCTTGTATGTGCCTGTCTGTCAGGCTCAGGCAAACAGAAAGGAGTGTGTGTATAGATTTTCCCTTTAGGATAGCAGGAGAAGTGCAACAGGTTAACAACGGCTTCTCTCCTTTTCTCTGTCTGAGAGTAATTTTAATACTATACACAGGCGGTTACATAATAGCTTGATAATCATTTTTGCTTATATGATCTTGGTACAAATGGGACTGAGTTTGTGGTAAATAAAGCTCATCACACATACACACCAGTTTAGATTGATTAAACTGGATAAATCAATGTGAAGATAAAGCGACGCTGCAGCTGAATGGCTGCAGGATAATGCCTATTGACAGCAGTGTGAAGCACACAAGCAGGTCACAGCACAAAGCTAGCTGTCTTTTTCTTTCTTTTGTTGATGAATCATGATAATAACAACTAAAAGGCAGTCGGAGAGCACAAACCAACGCCAACGCTGAACAACTCTCCAACCTGCTGTTATACCCAAAGACGTCATTCATCTACTGCCTATCTAACGATGGTCTTCAAATGGCGGAAATCCCAGATCTGGGTCACCAAAATCAAATCAACTGTTCGTTGGCCCAATGCCTATCTGTCCACCAAATTTCATGGAAATCTGTTCATATATTTTTGAGACATCCTGCTGACAGAGAGACAAGCCAAATAACTAACGGGTGAAAACGTAAACATCCTTAGCGGAGGTAACAATGGCAGTTGCTTGGGAGAAAAGCCGCTCTTCGATGTGCCTTATCTATATCGATTCTGTTGGAAACATTGCTTCACACAGTCAAATGGGCAGAGATGAAGCTTGGCTGAAGTATAATTTGGGGAAAATAATTGCAATGAAAGACAATCCCATCTCCTTCCTTTCTCTGCCTCCATGACATAAAAGCCTGGATTGACCATAGGGTGTCTGGTCTCACACATGAGGTGTCACAACTCCAGCACCCCAAGCCCCCCCCCCCTCGCCCTCCTCACTGGGCTGCCTGGAAGTGTGAATGTATTATAAACTCACATAGTGTCAAGTGGTGAGCGCTGAGCCAATATTAATCAGGCCTGTAGGAGCAGAAATGCTCATCAGAGATCACTGAGCACCAATCAGAGATCACTGAGCACCAGGTCACCCTTTGGGTATCACATTCATCATGGTCTGATGGACAAAAACAAGCAACTCAGTTTTCCTACAAGAGTCAAGAGACCTCTGCCAGTCCGCGGTCCTCATTTATAAAAGTGTTCAAAGACTTGATCCTCATTTATTACAGTGCTCTAAGACTTGATATATGATGATATACGAAATACGATAAAATACACAAATGTAAAATGAGGTCTATACCTTGGGTAGTGATCAGAACTAGTCATAGCTGATACCACAATGAATTTAGGAAATAGTCAATGTAATCTGGTGATCCTGACGTCAAGAAAACGTTTTAATAATTTCCAAGACAAGCATAAATTTTGTGTAAAACAAATTAAATTAAAAGGAAACCCTGGGTTTTGCATTATCCTCAACCAAGACCCACTATTGTTATTGTTATCAAACCAACAAAAGTATCCAGAGATCCTTTTTTTTCCTCCTCTCCACACATGAGCCATTCAACACTTCCTAATCCAAAACTTCCTCTCCCTACCTACCCCCACTGGGGCTCTGACACACACACAAACCTACACACACACACACACACACACACACACACACACACACACACACACACACAGAGCATTGTGGCCAGTCTGAGAGGTCATTAGCACCTGGGCTTTGGGCTCCTTGAGGTCTGGCTACTGTGGCTATTACATACTGATGGAGCTCCATAGACTGAGGTGTCAGGACTCACACATCCCCTTCCACACCCTCTGTCTCAATAGGCCTGGAGGGGGAGGGGAGGGGGGCATTTTGTCAGCGTGTATGTGTGGGTAGATGAGTGGGGGATGGTGTATATGTGTGTATGTGTTTCAGAGAGAGAGACAGAGACAGAGAACGTGGGAATGTGAGTGGCAGCGAAGACAATAAAACACTGAGCCAAGTGCTACATGTGGCTATGGGCCTCTCGCACTCTCAAGCCCTCCCCAGGTCAAAGGTGATTCATCACCCAGTGACATCTACTCACCCATAGGGAAAGACTGCTCTGTCTCTACGCTAAATCCTTTCAATTCAAATTGGCATGAAAAAAAACAGACATTTACACTGCCAAAACATCAGTCAGACAACAATAAAACAGTTACAAATGTCCATCAACTGCCTATTGCTCTGTGAAAACGCTGAAGAAGATAGAGAAGGCAAGGAAGAACCAATAACCTCCTGTGTTGTGGTACTGTAAATAGTATAGATTAGACTGTTCATATTTTGTTAAACACCCTCACCAGGAGCTACGGTGTTTTAAGAGTTGGATCTGAGCCACAAGTCAGACTCACGCAGCAACGGAGCTGTCAGTCAGTAGAATAGAAATGGTTTGATACTGTGAAAGAGGAACAATAGTGAAGTACAGCAAGTCATTCCATATAACAATGCTGGAAAGAAGGTTCCAAATGAAACCACACTGATTCAAAGTTTGTGGGATGGATGAGTGTGTGGATGAATATGGTTATAGTAACAGTAAATATACATTCTTATAGATATTTTCAAAAAGAAAGAGTTTTATAGGATACTGCTTTCAAGCTTATGGCAAGCCGAGTGTGTCCTGCTCATGCATGTATCTCTCTCTACACCTTTTTACTCTGGCTCTTGGTCTAATGGATCAAAGAGAAAGCCCCCAGAGAACAGAGGTATCTTTCTTTCATCCTTTATCACTCTCTCTTCTTCTCTCCCTGTGATGCTGGAAACAGATCTGGGACTGGGAATGGAAACTTAGGCATTAATTATTGAATTTCAAAGGGTAAACAAGCCATCTCTCTCCCTCTTTCTGCGTGTCTCTCTCTGTCTCCCACCCCCCTCCTCCTTTACTACTTTCTATATGACTAATTAGCTGTGGTGAAAAGCAACAGCATGCATGTTGTTGTTGTCACATAAACAACATGAAACACCGGCTGAACGTACAAAGCCGCACAGAGACTCGGTTCCAAAGTGAGTCACTGGCCTTCACAAACAAGCTTTTATACTTTACTGAGTGATACAACAAAGTAAAAGTACACAGCACTACATTGTCGCCAAGGTAAAGCTTCAGTTTTGGCCTACTTTACACTTTATTTTACTTGTACACTCAGCTTTCAAACATTCAGGCCCATGCCCACAGGGATGTGTGCTCATATGCATACTTAAAAACACACACACACTCACACTCACTCACACACACACATACACACACACACACACACACACACACACACAGCGGCTTTGAAGAGCTATTTAGTGCATGATGCAAGTGAGCATGCAGGCTCACTGGCAACACTAGACAACTCTTTGTATATAGGTTAGCTTTAAAATGCTTAAGAATAACATCACATACACAAGCATACCCATGCTCTCTCTCTACACACACACACACACACACACACGCAAGTGGGCCAACCAGCACCATATACTCATCAGCAGTCGTTCAGCTCGGGGCTATCTAAATAGGCTATGTATACAGCTGCTGTGTGTTCTCTACTGTGCATCTGAATGAGTCCTCAGAGAGGAGAAGTGTGGCCCTGGCAAAGGCTGCTGGAAATGAAAGCAAGGAGACATCAAAGGGGTTGTAACGATGCACCATAAAAACACCACTGGGAAGGGAGGGACCCACCACTCTTTTGTGAGAACACTTCAAATATTTGTCCTCAAAATGATAATTTCCATACAGTAGGAGTCAATGTGCCGTCACGTTAAGGACACGTCTCACCTCGTCTGCGTGACAAGATCAGGTTTAGGTTTCTGAACATGTGCAGCTGATGACACAACGGTAAAGAATTAATTCATATAGATATTTCTTCTCTCAGTTTCCTCTTCATCTGTATTTCTCCCTCTCCAGACGTCAGATAGGGCCAACTTCCAGCTTTATTTAACATTTTATTAGAAGGCTATTCACTTCAGTCCTCATGCCCTGCCATTTGAAGATACCTTCTATTGTGCTACAATGACGTGAACATCCATTTAGTCATACCGTCTGTCCCCAAGAAGAAAATTGTTTCATTCAGCTCTCCTGCACTGCAGGAGTCCTACAGAATAAACTCCTCATTTGACCTTGTGTAATTGAATTGAAAACTTGTACCAAACCAAAGCAAACAACAACAAACTCTCAGACAACTAATAGCGGTGAGTTGAGACCCCCAAAGCCAATTACTGAATGTCAGAAATGACTAATCACAGCAGTGGACCAAGGTCATGAATAATAAACTTTAATAATAATAAACTTTATTTGTATAGCACTTTTCATACAAGAAATGCAGCTCAAAGTTCTTTATAATGACACAAATAATAGGTGAAGCAGACATTGTGCAGACCACAATGTCTATAGAAACCACAAATACAGCCCAGTATCTAAGAAGAATGGACTTTGGCTGCACACAGACTCTTTAACGTCACAACTCAGTTCACTGTTAACACAAACTAGGCAACGCCAATCTATTGATTCCACTATGCAGGCAGGTTTTGTCCCATTATTGATTGCTGACCACTGTGGCCCAGAATGCTATTGGCTTTCCAGCTCAGAGTGAGAGGTCACTAGCTGCTTGTGGGGTTGCTGCTTAGCTAATGATGTAAAATAGTGACCAGGGAACTTATCAGCTTATAGAAAAGCAGTAATAGACATGCACTGACAAAACGTCATGTGAAACACTAACTCCCTCTCTTCATCCACCTCACCGTTTGCCCAAAGCCAGTGTGCTTCACTCCCTGTAGCTCCTTCCAAAATATCTCATTTTCTCACCTGCTATTGAACTTCTCAGGGTGCTTTTCTCGCATCAGGTGAAAGCGGTGGGCAATGGAGGCGTCCTGTAGGAGAGAACATAGAGCAAATATTACCTGGAGGACATCACTGAGCTCCCCACATCATCATGGCTTGCCGCAGGCTCACACAAGAACACCGTGCCCTAGATCTAAGGTCAATAGGTCAAACAAAGCAGTGTGGTGCCAGCGTAAAAAGATACGGTCGCCCTCGAGCAAAGTTCGATTGTCCCTGACTTTTGGAACAACCATCTTTAGGTTGATCCTCATCCCCTTCCATTCTAAATCTTCATCATCTTTTAAAAAACAGACCTAAATTCACATTTATTTGGGAATTAAATTTCATGTTTGTAATGCTGAATTAATCTAAATCTAAAATTGGATGACAATGTAAAAACGCTGAGTGGAATACTTCCTTGAATAATAACGCAAAGCATCATTGAATGAAAGGTCACAAGGTGATCCAAGGAGGGTTCAGGCAGCACCCTGCCCTCCCCTCCCCTGTGTTTAACCCCTGACCTCTGGGGCAGAGATGGATGTAACCCTGATCAGTCACACAGAGGGGCCTCAGGATGACCTTACTTATAGACACACTTCAGCACCGACAGGGGACCATGCTGTCAGAACCGCACCTTAAACCATGCGGGCATTACACTATATATTCCTCCCATCTTCTTTCACTCTTCACAGGAGCCTGTAAAAGTGTGTTTTACGTTTGATTCAGGAGGTTTCACCCTTTAAATGTTGAAATTGCTATCATATCACTGAATTGCACCATCGTTTTTTTTAACAAATTAAAAAACAAGATTCTAATTTTGATGACGCTCCGTCTTTTGTCAGCCCCAGCTTCATCACAGTACATATGGTGGTGGACTGGACACTTGAGCTTTGAGTGGATGTGATCAGTCAAACAGACCAGCCTTAAATTGACCCCAGGCTGAGCTTGACCAGAGCCTCTTCTGCACTGCTCCAGCCTGAGGGTGTGATCTGTCTTTCACAGACACTCCGCCATCGTACATATGAAGTTCAAAGTATGTTCAAGATGCACAGGCTGACAGATAACATCTACTGTTTGTCAGAAGTTGTAATATATAGTATAATATATACATATATAGATAACTTAGATGTAATTCCTACATGTGGCATGGTGGATGGGAAGTGTCACTCTGCTGGGTGAATCAGTGATTTTATCAGAAGGGAGGAAGATTTTCCGGGAATATGGGGGCAGAGTTAAGGAGGAGGGGTTGCGGTTGAAATGGTTAATAGAGACTCAACACAGCAGACGACTGTACTTGCTTCCACCAGCTAATGCATGAAGACACTGTGAATGCATGAAGACATTGTCAAGTCAATAGGAGATGACAGTGACCAAATATGAAGTCATCACATGCAGTAGCAGAAACACAAAAGGTTGGGGGATAGATTAGCCTTGAAGCCCACATAAGTACTTCATGCAGTTAAAGAAATTGGGCCTCAATCTAGTAATTTACTTTGATGAATGGTGGCCTGCACAGTACATTTTCACTGTTTTCCTCTGTTTCCGTTGTAGCTGTTCTGTTTTCATATGACTAATTTTATATGGAAGCAGCTATGATCTCGTGCACTAAGTGAATCACGGAGAATATCAGTGGTTCATGCTCTCTAATGGTATAATTTTTCCATTTTCCTCTCCATTTGCAAAAACACTTAAAAAAAGGAGAGGGAGATGGTGATTTTGCATCTGCAATTTTGAAAGTGAAATTAGAGCTTTTCTTTTTTCAAAACATGAATAAGAGAGGGGCTGGGGTGATAGAGAATAACGACAAATTCAAGCTGTTATTGTTATAAATCGTTGGCTATAGTTAGACACGAGGCTTGGGTACATGATTTAGTACCAATGCTGACTGGCAGCTTCAGAGCAACCGATTCATTTCCTGACATGAGGTCTCTGCCCCAGGGCTGCATGACCTTTTTTTCCATACTCCATACATAAGCTTTACCCATGGGTATAAATGAAATTGTTCTAACCACAGTTGACACTGTTAGACAGAATGACACAAAGTGCAACATCCTGTCCTGTAGCTTATTCAAAAAAGACTACACATATACCTTTATATTGTATGCTATTATTCATGCTACCACTGGGGGTACAGCTGGAGATACATACACTCAGCTAATGCTCAGAGCTGTTATGCATGATACATATTTTTTACATCTTATATTGAAGGGAAGAAAAAAGTGGAGTCTTAAAGCGGCACTGGGCAACTTTGCATGTTGGCAGCTCCAAATGGCAGCAAGATGTAACTGTTTGAAAAAATGTGAACTTCAATAGCAAGAAGTCATATAACTTGATGTGAGTAAACTACACACAGCACACTCATGTTTACCAATCTGGCCGGTCTGTGATGCTTTATTGCAAAGGATACAAAAGAGATACAACAGATCTAATGTTTGGTAAGTCCAGCTTTCTCTGGATGGAGTGCTTGCTCACTGCTGTTTAGGAAACAGTTTGTATTTCGCTCTTAAGTTTTGATTTCTCGCTTCCTGTGGGTGGAGAAGTGTACATAACCGACACCAGAATTTAATTTGGGGCAAACTTTGTGATTTAGGCTGATAAGATGGGTGTATATTTACATAAGAATCCTGCCTAGTGCAGCTTTAACAGGCAAAAGCACCTGTGGGCAGCCTGGCACCCTGCCTGCCTGTGCAGGTGTTTCAGCAGTCAGTAACGTGGAGAGCGGAAGGTTGAGTCAAGACAGGCAGACAGGTACAATTACACGCATCCTCGCTCGTCACCCTCAAAACCATCCACTGGCGCTAACCGCCTGCTGCATCAATCCTCCTCAACCAGACCCTACAGGAGTGTGCCTCCACCCCACAGCATCAGCAAATATCAGATCTTAAAAATAGCGCTGCATCTGCCTGCTTGGCCCAGCTGGGAATCTGATACTGGAACCTGGGGAGAGGGGAGTCATCAGGGCAATCTACTGGTCAATGTGTACTGAAGCCGTGACACATGACACTGACTTTGCTCACAGAGCTAAAGCTAAAAAGCGTACGGTTTCACTGCTCACAGCAAGGATACATAGAAAACATGGGACAAAGCGGAGAGGGCAAGTTGTTTACAATTTGCCTGAAGAGCTTGTGTCACGTGTGAGCAAAAGAGTTGTGTTTTTACTGATATTTGTTACACAGCGGACAGCGTGTCCAGTACAGTATGTGGGTCAGGGCCAGACATGAGTAATGACACGAAGCGGCCACAAAGCCTTCCAAAACATGATGCGCCGTTCATGTCACCAAATCTGCTCTCTCACTCCCCTGCAGCAAGCAATCACTGACCGGTCCCACTCCGTCCCCCTGGCCTGAAAAATCTGGCAGCGACAATATGTGACATTTGCCATCGCCCGTAGTTGCCTGCGCGATGAAGGTTGTTTTGATCTTGCTGTTTGAAGTACTGCGCATGGTGTGAGGGGGGAAAGAGGAGGTGCTAGCGGAGGGTGATGGGGAAAGGAGGGGGGAGCAAGAGAGAGACAAACAACCAAATACAACAACAACAACAACAACAAAAATGCTGGCTGGAAAATGTCACCTCGGTAGGACCCACAGCACCACCCGGCAGAGAAATAGCTAGTCATTTCAGCCCTATTCTGTTTCACTGGCCTCTGGGGAAGGGCTTGGTTAGCTTAATGTCAAAGAGAAATGTCATATTCTGTATCTGATTGTCCCCAAACCTCCCATCCTCTCTGATATTGTCACTCTGGGACACTCAGATGAACGTGCATGAAAAAAGGGCATCCAGAACATATGCTGTCCCTGATCACATTGCACAGTTACTGTTTTAACAAATACAGACCAATTTCTTAATTCTAATACTTCCAATACTCCTATTCCTACTGCTACCACTACTCCGGCTACTACTTCTACTGTTATTACTACAAATAATGATAATGCTTTGAGTTTGTGTAAGCACTCGGGGGCCATGACAGCGAACTGTTATTGCATGGTTCTTCCATCTGTGTCCATGTCAAAGTAGTAGGTAACAGGTGCTAATATGACTCACAAGGGACTGCATCCCATTTGAGTGAGTGTGAGTGTGTATATGAGAGTGAGAGAACGAGCAAGTGGGTTTTTTGAAACATGAATGCCTGTGAGCTCACTTATGTAAGGGACGGACAGGGTGAGATGAAGGATCCTATCTTTAAGACCAGGTGTGTGTGTGTGTCCATGTGTCCGTGTGTGTGTGTGTGTGTTTGAGTATGTTCTTCAGCACTGTTTTCCTCCTGTCTTTAAGACCAGCCAGGTGTCACTCAGCACGGTCATTCATTACCGTGGTAACCTGGTCCGAACCTGGCAGGCGCTGACTTCCTGTCACTGATACTTCCCCTGACCTTCAGTCTGTGCCAGCACTACTCCTTTACACACACACACGCACACACACACACAGTTTTTTATTTGCACACCTTCTCTTTCCTTGTGGCCTTGACTGTTGTCTGAGCAAGCACTAATACACCGTTGCTGCTTATACAGGCCAGGTAAGTGTTAAATGGAATAGGGCCTTTGTCCCAGTACAGTTACCCTCCCTCTGAGAGTTACATACTGCAGCACTGTTGTCAGGGAGATACTGTAATTACACCTTTACACTGTTTTGGCTTTAACCAAGCCATAAAATAGATCGCTTTAACCCTCAACCTACATTTACATTTTAGCGATGAGGAAAGTATCTCTGGTCTCAACGTCAGCACAGATTTCTAAGACACCAGGCAGCTACAGCACCAGGCGCTGATGCTGAATGATATATAGCGAGCGTTGTGCAACAGCAATGCCCTGGCTTGTATTCCTCCCATAGGCAGTGCCACACGGCTGGACGGAGACACCATTTTGATCAAGGGACAAGTCCTTAAGTTTCATCCCTCTCTCACACTCTGGGGGGGGATCAGCTTCCTCTGGGCACACACACACACACACACACACACACACACACACACACACACACACACACACACAGACGCACGTACACGCACACACATATACGCATCTACACCCATCCACCCAGGCGCACGCACACAGGCACACGCTGTAGCGGGATCGACTTCCTCACTGCAACATGAGGTGGCATCTTTAATGGCTGCTGACATGGTGTGATTTCCTTCTCTCAAATTCCTCTCACGAGATTCTTTCCAGGCTGAGGGTCAAGAGAAGGCACTTTAGGAACTGATGTCTGCCTGCATGCATACATGCCGGGACCGGGTTCAACTGTAATTCATAATGACTGAAGAGGGAACTTTCATTTTTTTAAGGCTATCATCATTACTCTTTCATTTCAAACACTTAAATTATTTTAATATTTGGTACAGAATCAACTCTTATGGCTGCATACTTAAAGTGAAGGCAGGAGATGGCTCTGTGGTAATGAATGGAGCCATAAAGTGCGTCAATATGGACACAGTGGGGCTGAAATGGGAAGCAGAAGCCTCACACATATCCTTCTATCCCCAACTTAATCAGTGTGCTTACAGGCTGATGTAGCTGTTGAAAAACATGCTGCCGTCCTTACACTGAGCCCACTTGTCAAGGCACCTTTAGACAAATAAAAGTGTTACATAATTTTTGATATAAACAACTTCTCAAGGTTACGTTTTCTGACATTTGTTATTTGAATATAAAAATGTGAGAGTATTAGGCTGCACAACTTACAATGTCCGAACAGAAAAACAAAATCTAAGTGCAGAATGAAGAGTAGAATCACTTAATACACATTTTGATTTGCAGCTCTGAGTGCCTTGGCTCAGCCTGCCACATGCTCCACACCATGTCATCCACAGTTAAGTCAGTAAGATAAAGGACAGATGACTGTGGAAGCTTTCTAATTTGGCCTTGCCAGCCTCCAAACACCATGGCAACCGAACCCCAAGTAGCAAGGTCTGTTATGGGATGGCAGGAAATGCTAACCCAATATGGTTATTGAACCAGATTTGAGGGCTGCTAATGGTTACATCATCGGTGTGAGTCAGGCATTGGTTTGCTCAGGTGTCGTTTGCGCCCAGATACTCAGCCATCTGTCACCATGGCTCCTGGAGGCACAGCGATCTGTCGCTTGGTGTAATGGCCATGCCGCATTGGAGCATTGTCAGAGCATAGGGAAACAGTCGCAGTAGCACACAGACGCCCTACACTTTAAATTAACTGCCCTGTATCTATGGGCAAAACACGTATACAGACTCTACTACAGTATATATCTGATGGTGAAAAGTTGATGCAGAATTTGGAGATGGCAGTGCCTTCAAAACAGAGCGAGAAATGAAAGAGACAAAATGTTTCAATATCCATTAATTGAAGACTACTCAGATCTAATGTTGGGTTTTGATCGGATCAGTATGTCAGCATCACTGAACCAACACAGCCTATCGGATACCATTGTCTCCCTCTATCTGACACACTGGCACTACCACCCAGGCCACAGAGAGGACATTGTCCCCTGCTGCCACCGCCTAGCCTCCCTTCTCTGATACGAGAAGAAGGAGTCATTGTTTGCAGAAGGTCAGAGGTTTATTTAATTCCTGTAATTCTACGATAAAAACAAACAACTGCTATTCAGCCAAGACAATCAAAATGTACATGACATGTGTGCATGTGGGTACACGCAGTATATCACTGTCTTCCTCTAGACAATGTTATTCCTACATGTCTTATGTGTGCAAACAAGCACACACACACACACACACACACATGCATCCTATATACAGTAACAGGGGCTTGTTGTAGCAGAGATCAGTGGGGGTGCAGTTGTATAACATCACTGTGGTGTGTCCTCTCCCTGCCAAAATCGCCCTCATACTTCTACCTGCGTTTTGCTCAGGGACATATGTCTTCTTCACACTTATGTCACTGCTGTTTATTTATGGTCATAAAGGTAATGGGTACGAGTTTGATTGCCGTGTTTATTTTTAGGAGTAATGACTCCAGGATGTTTCAGAAAAAGCATTGCAGTTGGCTCTGACTTTAGCTGTTATGGAGATGATTCAGCTCAAAACTTGACAAAACACCAAGGTTACCGATCCAGTTTCTTTTGTGACATTAGACAGCGTGCTTCTAACTGCGTGTTAAGTAGGCATGACTGTTTATTTGCTGTCCTGGTACATTTAGAGTGAAGGTCTGCTCTTACCCACCTGTGCTGTGGAAAGGAAAATGCAGGGTGCTGTGTACTTGGAACAGAGGCAATATTTCACAGGCTTGGTGAACTACCCCACTATTTATAGCAAGCCACAGTGAAACATAAAAATGAAGATGAAAACTGTACAGGTTATTTCTATGGTTGGAACAGACGAAGCAAAAATGGATTTGTTAATACCAAGTACAGTATTACAGTATATGTAAAAACCGATAATCAAAGTTTGTGCATTAGCACTATAATCATCATCATTACAGCTTTATAGCTACATATCAATAGTATGTATATGATCAAATTTGTAATAAATGAGTAATTAATTAATGCCTATGCTATGCTTTTTTAGTTATCCACTACGTGTAGTACTCTAACTTTTGTATCCCTTATCTGATTTGGTCTTGTGACTTGTGGATGGTCCTTTACTCGCCAAGCTAATCGCTGCCCCTTACAGGAGAGCAGCTGGATGCTGATCTAGCACACAAGCAGCATCTTATTGTCTGGATTTGTCTCTCTTAGTTTCTGTTGCTCATTTAGTTGATGGGCGACCTATTCATGTTAAGAAAGGTTTTTGCTGCATCTCACTTTCCCTCCTCTTCCCTCCTCCTTCCCACTCCTCTTTCCCTCCTCATAGTATAAATTATACTTTGAATTCATGGTGTTGTCCAGGGTTATGATTATACTGTAGCCCAGGATGCTGTTGATCCTGTTGGTTTTATGTAGTGTGTAGGATGCCCATCCCACAAAACAGGAGGGGTGAAGTCTGGTAACATTGGAAAACCCTCCATGGCTGGCGTATTCACTAAAGCTTAGTCAAAAACAAATCTAAAGCAGCCACACTTAATCGTTGACATCACTTGTAGTGAAAGCATCCACAATTTGACTTCACTGGAGCTTGATCAGCAGAGACCGACACTGGAATGGCTTCACAGAGGCCTTGTAGCTATTACGTCTCTGAGCCTTTATACTAGTTTCACCAGCAGGACACGGCAAGATAAAGGGTTGCTAAGCAACTGGAACCTGGCAGCGTTCTTCTTTCCTCAAATTAACAGGGGAAACAGACATTAACCTACCCAAGAGGGATGAAAATTTAAAAAAATCACTGATGAATCTGCAAATCGCTTATGTCTAACTGGATCAGGTAATCCTGACAGCATGCTGATATTGTGACAACTATTTGCTCTCAAACTGACAAATTGGGGACATGGAGGAGAAGTAGCGTGTATGTGTTGTTTAAATGTGTAGGAAGTGACAATTTTGCTGGCAATAGGACAACAGTACCTTGTAGCGCCCTGTATTTGGAGGAGAAAGTTTACTGTACTGTACATGCCACAAGAGGCGGATGTTTGTTGATCTTGATCTTTACAGATAAGCAGCAATATGGGTAACTGTTGAGTGTGGATTTTCTGAGTATATATTTCTGAGTGGCCCACCACCTACCATACTTTTTTTGTTTTGTTTTTTGTTTTTTTAAAATAGCGCCCACCATGGCCAACCCACACTGGGAAAATTTATTATGGAATTTAAAGCTGTCAGCCAAATGCAGAGTCATTCTCTGTGAGGCGAGTGTGTGACTGAGCGTGGCTTCGCCAGCGGCCTGCTTACCACTCCGATGGAGAAGTAGTTGTTGACGATGCTGTAGGGGACGGGGTCTCCCTTCTCCTCCTTGTCGTCGGGGATGATGTCGATGTTCCAGCGGTCCAGCAGCACCTCTGTGCTGTGCTCGATGTCCCGCAGGAACTTCAGCAGGCTGCCGCCCTCGTAGCCTGCCGCGGACGGCCAGAGAGAAAGATGGCGTTTATACAAACACAAGCAAATGCACAAAAACAGAAACCTGGCACACATGCACAGACACATAACATTCATATCTACTCAATGGGCTAATCTAGATCTAATCAATTCTGTATTATTATACAGTCAGCATGTAAAATAGCAAAATATAATATCCTATAATATTCTATTAGAATACTATAAGGCTAACAATTTGTTAGTAACAAATTGGCTCAGTAGTGAGTAGACAAAAATTAGAGGGTTTTTATCAACTCTATTGTGAGCTAAATGTGACCAACAATTGATTGAGATTTTAATCATTGGTTCTGCACCTGAATATACATTTCCAAAGAGAACTGGCGCTCACCCATATCCATAACCCCTATATTTCAGCAGTGTAATGGTAGAGTATATGGGTTGAAACACAATGTCAGTGATTAGGCTGCCATCTGATGGAGACCCCCTGTTCTGAGAGCGCTCCCCATGCCTAGCAGCACCCCAGGGAGCCTGACAGAGATCTGGGTTGGCCCAGCAGGTGACAGGCTGCCTCAGCAACCAGGCCCCTTATCAGTGATCAGGGGTGGGAGTATGTTACAAGAGTGCCATGAGGGCGTGAGGCATTAATGAGTGCTATCACACTGGGAGTGCAATGTGTGTGTGTGTGTGTGTGTGTGTGTGAGGTGTGTGATGTGTGTGTGTTTGCGCATGCACATTTTTCTGACACACTGGAAGACACTGCGCTCCTCTTTAGACATGATGACGACAATTGTTCCCTTTTTCCCCTGTATCTCTCATCACATTTCATCCTGAACCTGCACACACACACGCACACACACACACACATTTTCTCTGTGCGTCATACACACATGCATTACACACCTGAGAGCCCTCAGACAGTCTAGAAGCCTCAGATGACAAAAACAAATATCAATGGAAGCTTCTGTCACAGTCATCGGCCCACACAAAATTGCCGCTTTGCGTTGTGTACGGTCTAGAAACTGAGGAACAATAACTGCAGGCTGCTCACTTCCACAAACAGATCACCCTCTCCCACAGTATCCCTATCTAAATGTTCATCAAGCTAAATGGCTTCAGAGAATCCAGCTGCTACTTCACTGTTTATTTCTGGGAAACGTGATATTCAACAAAAGCCCAAAGCCCCCAGGATCTGGCAGCTTATTGGCTACTGACAAAACATCATTCATAACTCTGGGTAAGTGCTGCGTTGGCCCTCAAAGCAACAACAATCAAGCAGTCATAATCAGCCATTCCAATTACTGGCCTAAAGTATTATAACAAGCCAATGGCTGGCAAGGGATTTATAGTACAACAACTGCTTTGCATATTAACAGTTTTCGACAGACTGTACACCCCCACCCCATCCCTCCAAAACACACACATGCCTGTATTATGTATTCTGCTATGCTTGTGAGGACCTTCCCTTGACTGAATTAATTCACTAAGTCTTAACCGTAACCCTCACCACTACATGCCTAACCTTCACCGTTAAAGGAATACATCAAGCTTTTGTGAGATTGGCCGATTTAACTGTTAACTATTTTTGAGAGCTACTTGATCCTGTAAACTTCCAGCAGTTGAGCTAAGCTAACCGTTCCCATTCTTTGCGTTTGTCTGCCTTTGGGTAAGTAGGAAAAATAGGTAAATTCCCCCCCAAAAAACAAACTATCCTGTTAAGGGTTACTAATTTTGAGCAACATACAAAAAAAGCTAGCTCAAAAACTGAGAAACATTGCCAAAATCTTGACAGAGAGAAAATTATGTATGCTTTTGTGTCTCACCTGTACTGCTGCAATGCTTTGTTTACTTGCCTCAGACAAGCTTAGGTAGCTCGACTCCAACTGGTCCAAAACACTGCTGCTCGTGTATTACCTAATACCAATTGTAGGTCTCACATAACTTTGGTGTTGGCCTTTTTTCACTGGCTACCAGTGACTTTTAGAATCAATTAAAGTTATTTTTGTTACGCACATTGCATGGTCAAGTACTTGGGTATACCTCAGAATTATTGTACAAACAATACTGTTACGTCCTTTAGGTCCTCAAGCCAAGAGCTCTTGGTCTTTCCACGCACCAGGCTAAAGCTAAATGGTGATCGTGCCTTTGCTCCTACTGCCCCTAAACTTTGGAGCAGAACCCTTCCTATTGATATGAGATAATCTGAATAAACTTCTTAAGCAATGGCTTAGGACTCAGTTTTACCCTGTATTATATGTTATTATATGCTCCATGTTTTACTATTTTAATGTTTAACTATCCATGTTTTATGTGTTATGTTTGATGTGTCCTTATTGTTCTAGTATCCCATTGTGAAGCATTTTATAACCAGTTTAGAAAGGTGCTATACAAATAAACTTTTACTTTACTTACTTTGAGGGCCAAATGTCCTCACAAGGATATAAGTACAAGAACACACAACGCACACACACATCCCCCCCCCCACACACACACAGATAATCCAGTGGGCGTCTCACCTCCTCCCCAGCGTAGGCAGCGTGCCAGGTCGTTCCCTGTGCCCAGAGGGAGGATTGCCACTGGGGGGTGCCTGGCAAAGTTAGCCTTGTCTGCAGACAAGGACAGACAGATCACAATTATATTGTCTTTGGTCACTATGGTAGCTGGACAAGGTGCTTGCAATGACTGTGTTTGGGGTTTGAACTCACTCAGACTAATTGAAAGGGAGTAATTGAGATCATCAATGGTTAATATTGAAGTTAGCCCCCTTATCATAACAGAAACTGTCAGTATAATGTGGTATGCCAGTCACAGAATGAGTCCAGAAGATATAGTATACCTATACAGTCTAGGATCCAGCCCACAGTGCCATCACCTCCACAGGCAAGCACCCGGAAATCAGGGACATCGTGGAAAAAGTTGAGCCTAGGAGAAGAGAAGAGCCAGTAGATTTAACTAAATCATACAGAAACAAGCACTAAACAGAGTGAATTTTTGTTTGTTTGTTTGTTTGTTTTTTTAATATGGGTGATAACTCCTTTGATTGGATTTCATATCAGCTGACATGGGGATTTTCCAAGCTTTGAATGATCTGATGATTTGAACTGAGGGACTGATAATGAGATGATAATGAACTGATGATGGGAGGGAGAGAGAGAGAGAGAGAGCGAGAGACAGACAGACAGACAGAGAGATATGGTTTTATCAGTGTGTCCCCTCTCCAGCTGTGTTCACTCCATTCTTGGCCCTAGAAACCAGGAGGCGGTCATAGAGTGTGTGCCCTTCAAAGGGACCTTTAATGTGTGTTGGGACAAAGGTGTCGACAGTAGCTTTCATCTCTCTCCGTCACGAGACAGCTGCAAACAAGACACTGCCACCTCTCCCACCGACCACCTGGCCCTGGACAAAAACAACCCCTAGCCCCTCTCCACCTCATCTATGTCTTGTTGTGAACGCAATGAGGGTTATGCAGGGAATGGTTATGCAGTATTTCACCAGTTGACCTGACATGCTCTCAACATGGGTACTCTGACAAGACAGATGGCAGTCTCATCTATAACACAATATGATACAACCACTCTGACCTGCACTACAACGTCTGAACAAATAATCACAAATAGCCACCAGATGCCTTCCCCAGCTTCTGCTCCGATGTAGCCGTCCTGTTACTTTCTTACCTCGACGCTCCAGACCAATGGAAGTAGGTGGTGGATTTATTTCTGGATCAGGCCAGATCCACTTTCCCTCTGAGGGGGTATGGAGGCCGTGAGGCAGACAGCCCTCTCTAATGGCCACGCAGGTGAACTACACCAATCCAGCAGAAGGTAGAGCGAGGCACAAACATGCCACCGCTGTGGGGACATTTCCACAGCAAGGAGCCGGCGTATCACATCCGACCAAAACATTTGCACGTCAGCATGAAATATTGATATAGCCACCTAAGCCCGACTGTTTGTGGCAATGCTTTATGTATGACGCCTTGGGAGAAAGTGTGCATCAACAAAGGGCCAAATGAGGATCTACATTAATGTGAGGACAGAAACAATATTTGTAATGGCTGAAAAGACAGCTAGCTAATTGCATTCTCTAAACAAATTACTCAGGGTGAGCTGCCTCTCGCTTCAAAAGCCCGCTGAGCCTGTTGCTAAGGAGCCCATGGTAACAGAAGTGGAGAGTTTGGCTGGCAATGGGTTAACCCTCCATATGACAAGAGACCTTGGTGCAGTCTCTGATAACGTGTTTGTATGTGTATGTATGCATGTGTGTAAGCATTTGTGTGAATCCTGTCTCGCTCTCACCCTGTTAGCAGCATTGGTAATTAGCTGGCAACTAGCTGCTAATTACACAACTACTGCTCAACAATAACAGCATTATGCCACTTCAGTTCATTTAACCTAGGCTGCCTCTCTGATGCCTCATATGTATTATCTACAGCATTCTCCACTGAGACCCGGGTGCGTCAATAGGTCTTTTCCTACAATGGACTCTCGAGGGCGGGAGATGGGCTAGTCGTGACTGCTGAGAGGGAGAGAGAGAGAGAGAGAGAGAGAGAAAGAGAGAGAGATGCATAGAATGAAACTAAAAGATTGGTGAGGAGCAGAGAATTGAGGTCAACCCCCTTCAGGTAAAGCATTCAAGCCTCTTGTGCTGTGTAGGGCATTTTTCTTACATGAATAGACTCTCCCGATGCACAGTAACATTCAGTTCAAGGTACAAAGTGTCCTCAGCCTCTGATGTATGTACATGTTAGTGTGTGTTTGTTTGTGTGTGTGTCAAGTGGTCAAGTGTATGCACAGCACAGCAGCTCTGCAGGGTTCCCATTCCCCTTCACCGACCTCCACAGCAGGCCAGCTCGACAGTGAGAGGACAGAGCTTGTCTGACAGTGCACTAGTCAAACTCCCTGTCTGCGTATCACACAGCATGGGCCAAGAAAATCATACATCTGAAATGCTTCAACATGACATAACTGAATTGCCAAATAGCCACAATGTTCTTTTCATTCTGAAATCCAAAATCCTGATGCAGTTTATAGTCATTGTAAATTAAATCAATAATACACCTATATTCATTTTTTCTTTAAATTCATGAACGTTTCTTTGATTTCTTTGTCACTGGCTGTGCATCTCAATTCTCTATCCACTGAAGGGTGATGTGAGCTGCATAGTTTGAAGAACTGGCAGAGCCGCTATGAATAAATTTGCTAACCCTGACAGTGTCGGTGCTTTATTCTATCCGTTGAGTGACGTAAAAATGGCAATGAAACGCTGTATGCAGCAGACTCACCCCACCATTGGCCCCCCTCGGTCCAAACTGTACACCTGTCTGGGGTTTAGTAGGTACCTCAATTTCCTCAGTACCCTGGAAGAAGGGGAGAGAGAGAGAGAGAGAGAGAGGAAAGAAAGAAAGAAAGAAAGAAAAGAAAGAAAGAAAGAAAGAAAGAGAAAAAGAAAGAAAGAAAGAAAGAAAGCATATGGACAGATTACTACAAGTATAACAGCTTGTGGGCAGATTACTACACTCTAAAACTCAAGTCAAGTCAGCAGGTGCCCACTTACAGTATAATTCCTGATTATGCTTGAAGTAACTTGGGATTTGAAAATGGAATATATTTTTTTTAGAATGAAATTTGAAAAAGCTGCACGGAAAATATAAGAATTATGAAAATGCTGTTAGGACAAGCATAGTACAACGTCAAAGTTAATAGTGCAACATATGTATGAATAGATAATGCACAAGTAAATAGGCACAGACTTAAAAACAACCAAAAAAAACATATGGACATTATCCAAACAATACTCAAAAGCAACTAAATTAGTTAGAAATCCAGTGGAGTTGTATGGAGTAGAGTGACCACTATGTGTTTCATAGATGCTGATTATTCCACCAGTCATTCATCAGCTGAAAATTCCACCATTCATCTGTATGTTAGAAGAATTAGCAATACAAGTAAAATATCTTAAAAAGTATCGGAAGTACTGAAGAGATCAACGTATGCACGGATATCTCAAAGAATTTAAATATACGAAATAATCTGTTCTAAAGCATTAATGCAGTTTTTAGATTATACAGATATAATTAGGTCAAAGTTTGGGCAGAAGAGGCATAACATGCAACAGAAATATGAAGAAGTGAAGAGTGTTAGTTTGCAAGCTCTTCACTCTTCCAACTATGATCTTTCTGCTCCCACAAACTGCCAGTATCTAGCAGGCTTCATACTGACACTGCAGTTTCCTGTAACCTTGTGGGAGTTACATAAAATGCCCATTGAAGCCTCCACAATCCCCTTCATGCAGTCTTTGCGCAGGTGATTGTGTTGGCTTCCAATACACACACTTTTACACATTTCAGTAGAGCAGGGACAGCCAGCAGAAAGCTAATGAAAACAAGTACGTCAAACTGAGACATTTTTGGCAAGCCATTTCAGGCAGCACCAATAAGAGGGTGTATTATTAGACTACCGGGATAGATTTATATAAACAGGGCAATACGTTCTACTGATATTCTCTAAGACCTGCAACTCTTGATACACAAAGGTTTGTAAAGGATTGGTAGGTTTGTGGAGGTGGATGGATGAGAGATTGATGACACGTGTACAAAAATCTGTAAAAAAAACAAACAAAAAACCCCACAAATAACAGTACATTTTTTACCACAGTAGGGGAAATGATTCTACAGCTTCTAATAAGTGGCAATCAAGCGTTAAATCAAACTGAGCACAGCATTCATAAAAGTATAACATTGAAAACTACAAAAACACTCATCTTTCATTCTTCAGTCATTTCAGTATCCACAACAAAGGCAGACAGAAATAGCACTGAAATAGCCTCTTGTTTTTTGTGCCGGAAAAGAAACAGGATCTTTTCTGCTTGAAGTGTCTATTAATAGAGAATAATTTCCTTTCTAATGGTATTTAAGAGTGTGTTGCTATGGTAATGTGTCAGGCTGCGGCAGAGCAACAGGCCATGGCTGGTCTCTGTAGTGTGGTAGGTGGAGAGCTGTGCAACACTGAAGACATTTATTTACAGCTGGCCTTTTTCCTTCTTGAAATAACAGCATTCAGAGACACAGCAGGGAAGTAGAGAGAGCATTGTTAAAATCCCTCTCTTTCTATCCTAGAATTCGATATATTGTCCCATCCCTAGTGTTTACTGACATAAACATGAACAGTGACATTAACAAAGATTAGTTCATGCATCATTATTAAATGCACAATAGACACCTGCAATAAGTAATGTTGTTATACATGTTTGTTAATGCCAATATATTGTCTAAATTGAAAACCTAACTCTCCATGTATTAGCCTACTTTATTAACTAAAGTGATTAAGTCACAATTACCTAACTTGAATAATCTGTGGCAAGCTATTTGTATGTTCACTTTCAAAATACAAATATTGTTATTTTGCAGTTCTTTGACATCTGATAAACCAAATCTAGAGCTTTGCTCCGCAGTATTTCCAGCCATAAGCTATTTTTAGTTAGTTTTAGAACTAGATCTAAAAAGATCTAGATCTATTGTATTTGTAAGGATTCTTCTTATTAGTTGGGCTTGCTTCAGCAAGCGCAACTATTGTTATCCGTCATACTTAATTTTTTTATTCTTCCGGACACTTTTTTAAACTTTAATGCAGCACGAACCGTTTGAGCTATTGACGCGGTTCAAACTCTCACATGTTCAGCACGTTCGGGAATAGCGTGCTATTACTTTTCTAAGTGTTGGGATTTATAGTTTTTTCACAATTTATGTTTAAACACGATATTTTTCCCCATAAAAATGAATGGAGAATCTTCACCCTGCTAGAGTGGCACACTCTAGGAACTCTAGAGGCTGTGATTTTTACTAAATATTCCAAGTTTTGAAACTGTGGTAGCTCCCACATTTTTCACCCTACATACACATTTTACACATCAAACTGTTCTGCTACTTCTTGTGCCACTCACAATGTCAATATCTAAGTCATAGTCAAGTCAAGTCATTTATAGTTTTTGAGTTACGAACGTTTGTTTAACACTAGTGCAAAACTGTTTTTTACAGCCCTCCTCTCTCATTCAGCAGGTCTGTCCTGAACATATTTTTAAACTGCCACTATTCCCACAATTTTCACAGCACATACATATATTTTATATCAAACTGTTCACATACTTCTCCACTCTCTCACAATGTCAGTATCTAAGTGGTAGCATTTGTAGTTTTTGAGTTAGGGACGTTTGTTCAACACTAGTGCTTTACAGTCATTTTGCCTTGTTTCTGACGATTTTTCATTCTGCAAATACAATATTTGATCTGTAATAGGACATATTACATGGACATATTATACATCAAAATGTTGACATACTTCTTCTCTCTCCCAATATATAAATATCTAAGTGATGGGATATGTATTTTGTGAGCTATGATGGTTTGTTCAACACTAGTGCAATAATATTTCTGTCGATTTTCAACAATAATATTTCTGTCAATTTTCAACAGATTGTTTCCTTTTAACTGTAGTCATTCCCACAATTTTAACAGTAGACATACATATTATATATCAAATTGTTCTGCTACTCCTCCTCTCTCTGACAATGTAAATATCTAAGTGATAACGTGTAGTTTTTGAGCTATGGACGTTTGTTTCAGAGTATTCCACATTCCACTGCCTTTTTTTCCTGTGTGTGATTAAAGGATCCAGAACACCTGTGACTGGTGGGAGACAGGGAGAGAGGCACAGAGACAGAGTGCTCCCTCCACTTCCACCCAGTGGACTCAGTAACCTAGTGGTCAGTTAAATGGTTTGCAATGCAGAAGATTGTGGGTTGAAGTCCAGTGGGTAACATTATCTTCTGACACCACCAAGCTTGAAGCTTTTTAATACTGATAGTCCAAATACTACTACTACTGCTAATTGTATTACTTCTACTCCTGATATTACAACTGCTGCTTTTACTACAAACCATAATACTACAACCTTTAAAAAGGCAGACAAACAGACAGACAGACAGACAGACAGACAGACAGACAGACACACACACACACACACACACACACACACACAAAACACAGGTGTAATTACCATTACATGTACAATGACTGATTCTACTTCCATTACAACTACTGCTGCTACTACTACTACTACTGCTACTGCTACTACTGGTACTGCTACTGCTACTCCTGCTGCTACTACTACCACTATTGCTACTTTTACTGTTTCTAATACTAGTAGTCCCAATACTACTACTGATAGAAAGCTTCTCTCCTTTCTCTACAGACACTGTCGGCAGAGCTCCCCCTGGTGTCCTATTCACAACACTGTTGATTCTGCCTGTACTGTAGTATCGTGTTTATGGCGCCAGGGGGAGCCCCAAAGGCATTGTCAGCAGAGCTCCACCTGGTGGCCTATTCATGACACTGTTGATTCTCCCTGTACAGCGGGAGCCCTACTGACATAGTACCGGTAACATTGAAGGCTTGTATTCAGTCATTTCTTATAGTCACTGCTACCTAATTATTCTAAAGTTTTTCTAAAGTATTCCATTCATTTGCTGTAGTCAAATATGACCATCTACAGTGTATTTCACTGTGTAACATACACACACATCTCCACTACTACTAGTAGTACTACTAGGCCTACTACTACTGCTGCTACTACTGCTACTGCTACTACTACTACCGCTAGTGCTACTTCTGTTTCTAATACTGATAGTCCAAATACTACTATTACTACTAATTGTATTACTTCTACTCCTGATATTACAACTGCTGCTTTTACTACGACCCATAATACTACAACATGTAAAGACATTATTAGGCCTACCTATCCTTTCATGTACTGATAACAACAGGGCTTTTGGCTTTCAAATAAATTGCATAAGATCCAAATACTCAAAATTTAAAGACATTAAAACTCTTTGTAATGAATTCAACTGTCTACAACCTGTCTTGCTGAAGCAAGCCCACAAATTTTCTTCAGAAAATGTAACCTTTTCTAGTCTTTCTATTTTTCTCCGCTGAAAGTATGTGCAGCTCAGAAACTGTAAGTCCCAGAGCAACCACATTTGGCAGGTGGGTTCCTATGGCCCCCCACTACTCAGGCAAGGCCATTCACCCATGTCGACCAGATGGTGGCGCGATAACAAGCAACTTTACGTTTTGGCCTATAGCTTCTGAATCGTAGGTCATAGAATCAAAATTCCTTTTCCACTGGATTCCTTGGGTCATTCCGCATAGGTGGAATGGGCGTGGCCTATCTGCATAGGCCACGCCCATTTTCGTCTGACTAGATTTTCCGGCATTTTGAATTTTGTCCGAAACTCTTTTTTCACTACTCCTCCTAGGCCGTTCATCCGATTCACACGAAACTTGTGTGTGCAGAATCTTGGGACCGTCCTCTTTCAAAGTTGCATAAAGGTTATTGATAGGTCAAATGGTTTGGCTTTTATCGACCAATAAACTTTTAACGAAACACGCCATAACACTAAATTGCCCTTATTAACCATTCATCTAATTAAGCCAAAATTTGAAACACATGTTGAGAAGTGTTGCGTGAACCCACCTCCAAAAGCATTTGGAGTTCCATCACTAGTGGGCGCTATAAATGCAAAAAGTTTATATCTCGTAATTGGCTACATGGATTCGTACAAAATTCGGTTCGCACGATCTAGGGTCATGTCAGTCGATGCATAAAATTTGGCAATGATTGATTAAAGTGGGCATGGCTTATTACAACAAATCCAAATTTCTGGACATTTCACATTCCAAAATTCAAAAAATCTAAATAAATCACCCGTATGTCCTACAGAGTTGAAATTTTTTCAGCACATCCACTGAATTGTGACAAAAGTTTGCCTCACTGCAATCTATGGTCAATTCAGAAGTCTGTCATTCTATATTTTTCAAAATATGCAAAATCAATTAACATCTATATCTCCACAAGTCTTCATTCATATGCTACCAAAATTGACACAGACATTCTCTAGATGGTAGATATCAAGTGTGTCAAATGGTGTTCAGATCGGTCAAACTGTGAGTCCACAGTGATATTCAATATCTTACTGTAATTAATACTTTATGCACATCATTTTCTATTTCACCAAATGTTTGATCAAACTTCACAAAAATATTTGACAATACACCCGAAACCAGCAGAATGATGTGTGATTTTCTTTCAGAATTTTATCACTGACATTTTGACTGTTGTATGCGTTGTGTAGACAAAAATACCCCAGTTTTGCACATGTGATGTCATTGCGTCAACTTGTGAGAAGGTGTGTGGAAACCTTGTCTCCCCAGTGGTGTAGTCAGTAAATCACCTTCTCTGGGGATGCAAAGGTCCAGGGTTTGAATCCCCAGGTGGCCAAGTCCTACTTGGTAACAATGCAGCAATTAATGCATGTGGTATGTTTTCAAGTGCTTATTGAGGTCATATTAAGTTGAAGGTTGCCTGTTGTGACCCTGTGAAAATTTCTTTTTATTATTATTTTTCTCTGCTAAAAGTCTTTGTGCAGCAAAAACCGTAAGACCTAGAAACACCACAAATTGGCAGGTGGGTTGCAAATTCCACCCACTACTCAGGCACATATGACACTCATTGACCTCAAGGTGACGCTGTAATAATCAAGTTTACGTTTTCGCAAATATTTCAAAAACGGCTTGGCCTAGAGTCAAAATTCTTTCATCATTTTAATCTCTCAAGTTATCTGCATCTGGTCTTCTGCTCTAAAAATGTCAAATTTTGCGATTGTTCGCAATCTGCTTGGACCCCGATTATTGCCGCTTGCGGCTATATTTATTTATTTTCATTTGGTTTTATCTTGTTGTGAAGGTCTTTATGGCCAAAGTAAACTGTCAAAACCTATTTTATGAAAATTATTTTTCTACATAAGAGGCTGATTTACAAACGATTGTTAATAAAGTCTTGTTAAACTTCAAGGTTGTTAGACTTTGTGATTGCTTACCCACTGAAAGTTAAATCAAATTGTGGCCACATATTCTAACATGTTCAGTTTACTTGAAAAAAGTTTGGAAACCAATTGCCTCACTTTTCCCAAATAGCCAAAGCTTGAATTTGCAGATTAAACACATGTTGAGATAAATAGCATTAGGAAATTCACATTACTTGGTATAACAAGTTATTTTAGTTGAAGTAATGCCATAATAATACTTCTAAATCTTAAGTAAGCTAATTGAAGGTCCAGATGTAAACTTACTAAACAATCTGTTCACTTAACTTTTAGTTGATTATTAAGTTAACTTTACTTTGGCTTCTAAGTTTAAAAGTAAGGGTAAAAGTGAGGCAATCAGTTTCCAAACCTTTTCCAAGTAGCTGAACATGTTAGAATTTACCGTGTAAGATTTTTCCTTCTTGAATTAACAGCATTCAGAGACACAGCAAGGAAGTAGAGAGAGCATTGTTAAAATCCCTCTCTTTCTTTCCTAGAGTTCAGTTTTCTGAAATGTGCTGTAATTTTCTTTCCCCAGTTAATGGCACAGTAGATTCAGGCACTTCCATTAGGCCATTAAAATAACTATATGCCGCTAAGCAGTGCTTAATTTGTGGAACAGGATCCGGCACCTCGTGGTTTTGGACTAAATGCTACCTACCTCCGGTACTTATTTGCATATTTTTGGAAAATTAGACAAGGTAAGCATGTTTTTTTTTTGTTTGTAAATGTGTTACAGTTCTCTGCTGGGATGATAACATCTAAATTCATATTTGCATAGATGAAAACACAAATTATTTGGAGTGCGGACCTGTAAGTCTCACAGTTAAATATGTGGGCAATTGCATGTGGCAATTGAGTGTCCAGAAATAATTGGTAATATAATTGGTTGACGTGAAGGGCTGTAAGCCACATCAATGTGGGCATTTCAAAGCCAGCGTGGTCCAGCTGAGCACATTTAGGTCGACTTCTAGTTGCATGGTATGACCATGACACGTTTTATTGCTGTCATTTCATTATTCGCTGACGTTGGGCCTCATGCAGACATTTTTTCTCTTAACAGAAAATTAAGAGAAAATATAAGAGAAATTTAAGAGAATGTTGCTGCATGAGGCCCATTGTTTCCTATGTTCAAAATAGTTATCCTATGAAAGTATTTGTACTGAATATGAATGTGTAACTACTCGAGACAGAATTTGTCTGGTAAATGGTTGAAGCCATTGCAGTTTTCTTGATGTGTTTATGTATGATTAGGATATCTCACAGCCAAGTATGTGGGCATTTTTATGTTGTGTACAGCGCAGTTATATCTTTACTCCACTACTTGAAGGGCAGGTTTGTAATAACCCATAGTTTTGGACAAAATGAGCATTATGTAGCCTATACATAATCAAATATTGTTATAGGTCCCCAGAGCTCTAAGGTCATATAGTCGGTCATTTAGTAATGTTTAGGCTGTTAGGTCTACAGTAAGCTGTATGGCTGCACTGAGCACTACCGTGCCTCCAATGCGTTTCTTGTCTTGATATGTTCCGGAACCTTTTCCCTCCAGACCGACTCGCGGGAACACACCGACCACTTGGTGTTCCGGGACCTCATCATTTACAGATTAAGATCTGCCGCTAAGTCTAAGTCTGTGGCCTCAGAGAAGATTTCTCCATAATGTGAAAAAGAGGAAGATATATTTTTACACCATGAATATATTTTATAGAATTATAACTGTGCACAATGTAAGTTGCCTTTGACTTAAAAAGATGAATCGGGTTTGAAAGTGTTAACTGGAAGTTTAGTGATTGTTATCAGCTTTGTTTAGTAATCTCTCTGCTTGAGCTCCATACATTATTTCTCAATAAATGTGACAAAAGATAAAAGCAGAGCAGACCACCTGACCATGGCAGAGGGTCCCGTGGGTGGCGGCAACTTACCGCTCCCCCTGTCTCCCTCCACTCTTGGGGTTGACCAGGACCAGGAGTGGGTGTGTACCGGGGAGAGGGGTGATCTGGACAGAGACGGGACACACAGGAAGGAAAAATACACTGAAACACACTCTGTCAGGCTTTGTTCACTCAATTCAAGTCATAGATTGTTGGATAGTGTGATCCGTCTCCGCTCGGCTGGCGTACCTGCAGTGCCTGTCCATCTCCAGCAGTGAACTTGAAAGTCTGATTCACGTCATCAGGGCTGGTGCTGGGCGGGGACTCCCCCTCTCCGCGCTTCACCACCGAATGGCGGTCCTATGGAGCGAGATCCACAGAAACGAGCAGCCTTGGACGATGTCGAGTAGTGGGACCTGGTCTTTTAGGACACCTTTTCATGTGATGGACCCCCACATAGGCAAACTTAGGAGTTGCTAATTTTGTCCCAGGGATGCATATGGGAAGATTTCTGTTGTTGTTGATTTAGTATTGAACTGTAAAACTATAGTCTACAATGTACATAGGGAGATAATAGTGGTGAGAGTGAAAGCTACTGTATGATTACAATAGTCAACTCATACACTGTAACTGGGATAATTTCTAGCGAATTAAGTTATAGTGAAATTGAGTGAGTGAGTTGAGTGAGAAGATAGCATCCAGGAGAATGAGGCTAGCCGGTCACTGCCAGAGACACTGGGAGCTCCCAGCCAGCAAACTGGTGCTGTGGGAGCCAACATACGGGCATCGATCACGAGGGCATCCCACGCCAACGTACATGCACGTACTAAAGAAAGATGCAGGGGCGGAAAGTACTGGCGAGCTAGCCAGATGCATGGAAGGTCGAGATGACTGGTAACGCCGCTGGAGGGCTTGTCCGAGGATGACCTAATTGATTGAAATTAAACTATTCTTCATTTTGCTGGGGAACCCTGGAACCACCTCAAGGACTTGAAAACCACTTTAGGTTAACTGAGTAACTGAATAACTTGAGTCTTTAAGAGACTGTGCGTGAAGTGAACGAAGACAAAAGCAAAATCATTCAAATTTCCACATTTTCCTGCAGCCTTAGGTGAAAACAGTGTATTCGACTCTGCTGAGGGATAATGATAAAATGACGAGGTGTTTTACATGGACAGCAGAGAAAACCATTCTCACCAGGACAACGGGGCAGATGTACGAGGGCAGCAGAGTGTGGTCCCTCAGGGCTCCTCCATCACACTCTGGCTTCACATTGGATGCACACTTATTATGGAGCTACAGAGGAGAGGACAGGCAGAAACATAAGAACTGTAGGCGGAATCCATCTGTGAGACTGAGTGGATCAAGTGTTACGAATATAAAACGCTTTACTTTTCAAGCCATTCAGCCCGACAAGTTATACCACTGTTTTTCAACGCCAGGCAATGCAGTGTCAATCAAATACTTTTTGAGTTATGCATGAAATGGTTTCTTGCTGAAATGATAGAACTGACAACAACTGTTCTGTGAATTTTTGAGTTTTGACAGTGCGGTTGATGTTGAGCAAAATAAAATGCACAACTCAATGGTGACATCTAGTGGACTTAAAGGCAATGGCAAGAAAAATATGTGTGTGTGTGTGTGTGGGAGCGAGAGAAACTGAATTTATATGCATTTGTTTACATACATACTTGCACATGGTAGCACTTTACAGTGGCCTTATCCCACTGTATTAACCTGTGTATTAACCTTCATAAACTCATTAAGTACAGAGTTACTGTACTTAATCTGCTAATACATAATGTACTGAGAAGAGTGTAACAACAGTGTAAGTACAACAAGCACAATGCAGTAAAATTAATACTTAACACCCTTTTAAGAACATTATGCATTTGGGAGATTTTCATTCAGTACTGACACTGTATTACTGCCCACTTACAATGTTTTTCCATACTGTAGATCAATGCACAGGTCAGTACTCTGGAATGAGGCCGTTGTAGATAAAGTCGTTACCTTATACACTTAAGAGTACAAGTGTGTCTAGGTAAGGCAGACTCACAGTGATCTGACACCAGACACAGTGCAGCCCTGTTAGGCCCTGGTAACACTTGATGCTTCTGTGACAGCGGTCGCACTTGGTGGGAGAGTTACCTTCCATCCACACGTGCTGCATAGCCTGGAGAGAGGGACAGAGAGAAAGAGAGAAAGGAAGAAGGGGAGAAAGAAAGACCAAAGATGTCAGACGCAACTGACAAAAGGAGATAAGAACTAGCAACAGCAACCTCAACTAAGAAAGACAACTAAGAAAAGGCTTTAAATGAAAGTAAATTATTGCTCAATAGGAGGAGTAAGACTTTTCCAGAGGCCTGACAGTGAATTTTAACCCAGAATTGAGATAATTCACAAATCTCAGCATTCCGTAATCATCATGTGACCTGAGAGTGGCCAACCAATGAGCCAGAGAGATAATTTTAAAAAGGGCCTAATCAAATCAGCACTTAAATATAGAGGCTGTTAACTACATAAGAAGCACTGCATGACCTCCCAGCTCCCATGATCCTCGCTGGTCTGCTAAACAGGACTTTAAACCGATGGAAATAATCACTTGACAGATTAGTCAGTGTTGCTGTCTCATTACTCAGCTAAACAAGTCCAAGATATCACCGTGGCATTTTAGGTTAAGTCTAGGCCACTGCTAAAACTTTACAAGTCACTTGAAGTGAAACTCTGAAAGTTTGTTAGATCCTCTACTGAGTAATCTGGCTGGCAGAAGAAATATTTTCTGATAAGATCAAACAGATACCAAGATGATATTTTGACTCATGCATGTGTTGTGTTTATACTCACGTTGGTGTGTCTACGTGACTTAGCGTAGGTGCTGATGCAGGCAGCAATTTCTTTGGATACACAGCGTTCGTGTACTGTGTACTTGCATACTGTGGGGGAAAACAACAAGATATAAGAGTTTGTACATTGAGACAGCAGCTCTTTTCACTTTCTGATGTTAACCTGCACTATGTTGACCTAGTTCTTATCACAACAACTTTTACAGCACAAACCCATGAATGACAAAAGGCTAAAAAAAATAACATTGCTACAAGTACATCAGAGATCAACTCAGATCATCAGTTGGTTTTGTGGTAACGACACAGAGTGACAATAACATTAGCCTTGAGAACTGCTCCATGGCAGATTTCGATCAGTAATGCAATTACAGGTAATGACATAGCTAATGTTTTTCTAATGGTGAATGTGAGGCCTTTTAATTGAAAAACAACATTGATTCTTGTGCACTCAGGCAAAAAGAAAGACTGGCAAACAAACAACCTCAAATTGAGAGAGATACAGGGAGTGAAGGGAAAGAACAGGCAGAGATGGAGGAGGAGAGAGAGAGACAATGACAGAGACAGAGAAGAGGGGAAGTCAGAGGAGGAGAAAAGAGAGGAGATAAGGAGATGTAAACTGACACAGAAGGGCACCAAGGCAGACGCACAAATAGATAAACAGACAGGTAAGTAGGTTGGCAGACAAATAAACAAACAGAGAGAAAGGCACCCAGGCAGACAGACAAATAGGCCGACAGACAGACAGATAGGAAGACAAACAGGCGGGAAGGCAGGCAGACTGTACAGACAGACAGGCGGACGTGCGGTATCGACCATCAAGCCGAGTGAGGCTGAAAGCCAGGTTGACACAGAGACTCACAGGAGCAGCAGAGGCCCTGCTTGCGGACTCCTAGCAGCATGGTATGGCAGTAGTTACAGTAGGCCGGTTTGTTGAAGTGCTTCAGGCGCCACACATGCTGCCCATCCTCCTGTACATTCTAGAGGGAGACAACAAAAGAAAGATGAAGCATAGAAGCAGTCATTTTTGTGTGACTAGGGTTTTTCAATAAACGTAATATATTTATCACAACAAAGTTACAAAGTGCTTCACAATCACATCAGGATTGTCAACCTGCCACTGTCCAAAGGCACCTATGGATTTGTGTGCCCAACTAGTCCAGGAACTGCCACTTGAAAGTAGCTTAACTAAGCTTTAACCAAACTTAACTAAAATTTGAATAATAATCTGCAACATTTCCATATATACAACACAACAGTGATTCATCCTATATTCAGTTCATGAAAGCTTTTACATTTGCTGTTCTAAACACCCAATGTCTGGTAGGTCTTTCCCAGAAAAAATCTTCTGGTGCACAAGAAGTGATGTGTTTTACATTTCCAGCAGCGGTAACAGCAGTTTGTTTGGAATAAATAGAAGGAATAGAAGAAATGGGTAGGTCGAGAGCCGCAATAGCCACCATGGCTGAACGGATAAAGAAAAGAACGCCACCTACAGAAAATCAAACTTCATCAACAGAAAATCCAAGGAAAAAGACGTCACAGTACAGGACACACTGATTGACAAGTGACCGCTTAGCAACGAAGATGTTACCAAAAAAAACCAAACAAACAAGTATCTAGAAGATTACCACTTTATCTAACATTAATGAAATGTAAACATTTTTTATTTGCAATTTTAAATTTGTAATTTTAATATATGTTTGTGTGTAAAAATAAACCACACACTCCCTCCACACACACACACACATGCATACCGTCTCCATGCCCAGCAGGACCAGTAAAGGGATGGTGGTGAGGCCTCCTCTGATCCACTCCTCCAGTGTGACTGTCCCATCTCGGTCGTAATCAATCTCCTCCATCATCTCCTTCAAAATCTAAAGGGGTGGAAACACACATGACAGGCACAGTCATTGACACACTAACATAATGTAGGTTCAGAACAGGACTCTAAATTATTGAGCTTGCTGTTTAACAAATCTCCATAAGGTCAATTTTTCAGGAACAAAAAAAATAGCAGATTTTCAGATAGACAGGGATGCACTTTTGAAATTTGACAGAGCTTTTCATGGGCTAAGGGTCATGAAATGTTCTCAATAGATGAGGGATTATGTGAAACAAGTCAATTAAAAAATCACCAAAGTAAGGGGATTCGTCTTCCTGTTTTCCTTCAAACTTACCTACCATCTTTTTAACTCTACTTAATAGTGTGTCTACTCACCGGTCGTAGTTCTGTTGAGTCCCACTCCAGGTACTCTGCCACATGGACCATCTGATTGATGATGCGATCCAGCTCCTACAAAAAGGAAGAGATCCCATATCAGGACAAAGAGAAGACAACAACCATCCTCCCATTGCTGTCTACAACAATCATCACTCCTCATGTATTTCAAACACAAAGGACTGGTGTGAGAAATGTGGAAGCTCCCCTGCTTATGATGTGAACGATGTGCGTTAAGTCAAGTCATAACTTACAGATGTTCCATACAGGAGAAAGTGTTGAAGTGCAAAACTATTGTTATTGTAAACTCCTCTGTCTGTGTACTATGTATAGTGCGGCATATATCACAATTTAGAGTACACTGAATTCAAAGAGGACATGCTCTGTTTATGAAACCATTCCAGCACATGGCTATTATGAAACTGAACAGAGCGGCAGATCCTACTATTAACAATGATCTCATGTAAACACAGCCGCTGTCACCGAGTGCTCAGGTTGCTATTCCTGGAGCTGCTGTGCAAAGGGCAAGGACAGAGAAGACATCGAGAGAGAAGACAGAGAAAGAGGCAGACAGAGAGAGTTACTGAGATACAGAAACACAGAAACAGAGAGTCCACTCACCGAGCTGTCCAGCACCCCGTTGCCGTCTGTGTCGTACAGCCGGAACATGACTAGAGGGGAACGAGAGAACAGAGATCCCATGATGACTCAGATATCCACTGATAATGAGTCTCTGTCTGAAGCTGCAATGTGACATTCCCTCCTGGACTCTCTCCAGAGGGCCACGGGGTTAAAGAAGTGGAGCGTACCACTTCTGTGTTGCTGGCGGGAGGGTGGGGTGGCAGTTAACAGAGATTAGCCCTGTCAGTGTGTGTGCGGATATAGGCCTTAGACGCTAAAGAAGTCAACTGGGCACACCAGGGCTTAGGGATGTCGCTGATCTGCCCTCTGTGGCTTCTTGCTAATGAGGATGTGGAAGTGAGGTAGCTCTGGCCCTGTGGAGGCAGGCGAGAGGAGCAGGGAAGGGCCTTATTACTCTCTTATTACTAGTCTCAACCTTAGCTGAAATGAGGTACCTTAGCTGAGGTCAGAGGTATTTGTGAGTCCCAAACACCACCACCATCCCCAAGCAAAACACACAGACATTGCATATGACAGCTGCTCCCACTCCACATGCCCATGAGAGAGGAGCTGACCCTCTACCTTCATCTCCATCCCTGTCACTCACACTCCAGCTTGTCCTCCGGCGTTCCCCTCTCTAGCAGGGAAAGGTAGCAGACGATGTCCTTCAGGAAGACCACCTGGGGCGACGGCAGGGGGGAGCCCTTCTGGGGCGACGGGCTCCTCCGCAGCGACAGGCGCTTCTCTGACCGGTTCCTCTCTGTAGACGCACAACACGTGTGTTCAGAGTGGCCCACAGGCACACCATCACTCTTTCTACTCTGTTCTGCTTCTGCTGGTGAAATTAATTGCATGAATTTAGGGAAACACTCTGAGTTTACTGAGCTTACAGAGAACAACAGGTAGAGACAAAACAGAGCAGTGGAGAAAAGGTTGACAATGCACAGTATACAGAAAGAGGATGGTGATGCCACATGCTGCTGACCAAAACAATGTGACATCATGTGACAGGGCAAACCAATCTGAAGAGCCAAAACACATTAACAGCACCAAGAGGGGACGAGTTACGTTCCAGCGGTGGACAGTTTTAACAGTACAGCATTGTAATACTTTAATATACACCTTAACTCCAGAAATGCCCTAATAACAAACCTCTTATTCAACTGCCTTTACATATGATGCTCCTGAAAATTGAATAAACCTCAGGAGACTTTTTAAAATAGATGCTCTCATTTCACCCAGCATTCTCAGTGTGTTTCCAATGTGCATGAACTCTAAACTTTCATTCACTGATCAACCAAATGACTGATTAATACAAAATTCAACAACTAAACGCATTCTAGGGAAATTAGAATAACAATGTGAAGCTGAATTTCGGTCAAATCTTTGGCCTTAGCCTTACTTTCAATTTACATTTGAGACATTTAGCCAATGCACTTTTCTAAAGCAACTTACAATAACTGTGATAATAACCATTTATACTCTAGCTGGTCTCACTGCAGCTAGCCTCACCTGGCGAGAGGTGGGGGGACACCGGGGACCTAGCGGGACCAGCGTTGGGGGTCAGGGCGTTGCTGCTGCTGTCTGAGGGTTTGACCTGGGTGCAGGGCGATCGGTGGGACCCCCCGGGCGTATGGCCCCCAGTCCCTGAACGCTGCGAGGAGGATCGGGATGAGCAAGGGGAGGTGGTGGCCCCCGAGCCCGTGGCGGTCATCGCGCTGGAGTGCTCCGGCGTGTGTCGGCCCATGGCTGATAGGATGCTCTTCCCATTCATCCCTGTCGGAGCAGACGCCCAGAGGGACGGACGAGGACAAAGTAAGAGAGAGAGAAGATGAAGATGAATGAGTTGAACAGTAAATGTAAAAATGGTGGGGGATGAGGGATGTTAGATGTGCAAAGCGGTGATTAGGCTACTTTAGGAATCGATGCGTCGTAAGCGGCAACATGAAGGAGTAAGTGGGGGGGTCGACAACACTGCTTTAAAACCTTACAACACTACCATTCGCAAAGCAATAATACCGTCAAAATCACTGTCATCCACAGGCAAAATACCATATGAACTCACACCAACACAGCAAGAGCACACTGACAAGGGAGCAGGGGATATTAGCCAGCAGGGCTCTTGTCCCATTAAAACGACATCACCCTGATGGCATAGTCGGCCTGTTCCCTGTACCTGTAATGGGGGCACAGGCCACTTCAGTCTGTATAGAGATGCCTGCGTCAATGGAGCGGGCTTCTGCGGTCAGTCAAAGTAAGATTTGAGGAAAAAGAGAGAGCGGCAGAGGCAGCGAGAATGAGTGAAAGTCTGGGAAAACTTAACCAGAGTGTAAGTTATATATCTACATACAAAAGATGATAAAACTATAAATAAAAAGTGGATGTTTTCATTAGGAGACAAGCTATACATCTGAATTAAATGAACTATTCTAAGTACAACATAATAATAGCTATATGAGCAGAAAACTAATGCTTCCACCTCAATTGCACTTTCAGTTGATGTAATAGAGGTCTCCTTTATTATATGTAAAGGAGCAGGAGAGCAGGAATTATAGAGACAGATATTATGTTGGACCCAGAGAGCAGAAAGCAGCACATAGATCTTAGAGAAGCATTCAATAGCTGTCTGCAACATCATCGTGATGGTAACATTGTTAACACTAGGCAGACTTCTTCAAACTCTCTCTTGCAATTAGGAGGCATAAAGGCTCCCTGTGTCTCAGAAGATATAATGATGACATTAGTCTACGCCACTGCTGAAAGGGTCATAGTCAGCTTTAATTACATCACTAAAGTCATCGAAAACATCATAGGAGGATACAAAAGGATTTGACCTGTATAATAGTAACTAGCTCCAACCAGATTGGCAAATGTTACTCAACAGTTCCATCATATCAGTCTGTGAATTCACCACCAGGTGGCGCCGTAGGCTATGTCAGGTGTCTCTCCTTGAGAACTTGATCCCAAACACAGACACTGAAGCAGCAGCAGACTTTCCTCAGCCTGATTCCTCCACACCAACCACTGATCTCCCAGAAAAGCCTCATGTGATTTGATTTGCCAACAAAATTTGTGTGTATGTAACTATGCAATCCATCACTAGGCCTGCTGAATTTGATTTATGCCTGTCACTTGTATGCGGGCTTCCACTGTAACAGTACTGTATGAACATGATTAAATTAGGTTTGATCCCTAAGACAAACTGTGGCTCTGAATGCTGCCAATGTACAGTATGCAGATAATGTTAAGAAAACAGTAGATAAAGAAGATCCTGTAGTTACATTAGATTGTGTTACAGGAAAAAAATAATTCAAGCCAAGAGACAACCTTAATAATCTATTGGCCAGTGTTAAACCTGCTGCTATAAATCTGGAAGAGGTAATTGATTCAGATCTAAATTTGGATTAAACAGTAAAAGGGGTGCGCAGTCTTGCTTCCTCAAAGTTTAAATATCAATGCATTTATTTTGTCTCATTTAAGTGATTGAAACTCTCTTTATTCCTATCTATGTGAGAACTCCCACTCCCATGACATGCAACAAAGGTCCCAGGATGGAGTCAAACCTGGGACATCGCCAATTGAGCCACTGGGACACAAAAAACAAAACGTAAGAGATGAGATGCTATAATCCCTGTTGAGCATCTCTACACTGGTGGCCAGTTAATTTCTCAAGTGCTGGATTTATCATTTGCCAATCCCCCATGTCTCTTGTTATAGACAGGAGGCCAATAATACCATAGAAATAGATATTCTAATTCGACTGTCCTTCCATCTCTCCATCTGCCTCCTGCTCAGCTGCTCTCCAGTGAGCCCGGTGCCAAGGCCCAAAACGCCCCAAAGATGTCTGTCTGTCGCTGTGCCACAGCTCTGGTCAGTATGAAATCCTTCAGTAATCAGTTACATGGTTCATGAGCGTGTGTGTGTGTGGGTATGTGTGTATGTGTCAATGATTGTCTATTTGTCCGCATGTATGACGGTGCACATACATGCCTGCACACATTTGTGCAGCATCAAAGTGAAAGAGTAAATGTCAAGAGCCAATCTGATTAAAGCGGTAATTCCTGAGATTCTTGTTTCTGGATTTTGTCTTCATCTTTGTTGCTAAGCGCTCATTGCTGTGGTGTTTCTGCACTGCTCTTCCCAGAGATCACCTCTCTAACAGTGTGTCCAGTATTGTGAATATTTTTCTTGGATTTTCTGTTGATGAAGTTTGAGTTTCTGTAGGTGGAGCGCTTTTCTTTGTCTGTTCAGCCATGATTGCTATCACTGCTCCTGCCAACTACCCAGTTCACCAACAGCAAATGTAAAAGATTTCATGAACTGAATATAGGTTGAATCACTGTTGTGTTCTATCAATCAGTGATAGTAGCAAAAACAGAAATTTATTTATATGAAAATGTCATGGATTATTACTTTAACTACGGGATCAGTGGAGGTAGAGATACAAACAAATGGCCTACCCAGCATGCCTGCTCCCGCACGGGACACGTCAGGAGAGCAGCCTCCTGTCTTGCTCTTGAAGGAGGTGAAGAGGTGCTGACACAGCTCTTCTGGGATGTCGTTCTCCAGGTAAGTGGCCATGAAGAGCTGGAAACCCTCATAGTCGATGGGCTGCAGAGGTCAGGAAAGGACAGGTGAACAGAAGAAGAATATTCAAGCTCTTGAATTAAGCTTACAACAATAACGAATGGATGATAAAGTTGTTACAATAATGAGGAAAATGTAATGGACTGTTAGATTCAAGTAAGTAAGTTGAATTGCCCGGGAATGTAATTCTGTAGCCTTAATTTCGGATGAGATGGCAATACTTTTTTGAAAATAGTGATCTTAATGACAACACATGGTTTTAAGCCATTAGAGCAAACATACTTTATGGATTTCATGGCACGGACAACTTTCTCTTGTTTAAAGCTTTAAATGTCAGTAAAATGTCAAAAGCGCACAGTCTGGCAGACCGGTCAACTGACCACCAGACAACATCTCTCTAAGCTTAGCAAGGAGAGAATGGAGGGGCTGGAAACTGCATCCTGACAAAGGCCTGGTGGTTTAAACCAAAGATGTAAGGAAAGCAATACAGACAGCGAAACATGTCATATAAACATTCCTGAGCTGTGGTGCTGAATTCAGAAACGGTTTGTAAATGTCATTGTTAATGTCCTGCGACCCCCCCCCCCCCTCTCCCCCCCCCCCACCCCCCACCCCCCCGACACGTGGTGTGAAAATAGTAGCACTAAACTCAAGTCAAAGACCCTCATGATATTTGCCCTTTCCCCTCTGGTAGGTTGAAAGATCACCATCTGTAGCGGATAAGACGGGGTTATGTCATGTTAAATGCTGGACAGAATGTGCATGCAGTCTGCTGACACAGACACCACACAGCATGCAGAGCCAGCCGGGCCGAGGCTTACTTGGTTGAGAACGTCTTGCTTCTGTTTAACAGTTGGAATAGTGGCAAGGAGAGGGAGGAGAGGGAGGAGGAAGGAGGGAGTGAGGGAGGAGTGGGTAGAAGGAGAGAAGGGGTTAGCTACTTTCTGTAGAGTAACATCTCCACTGAAGATGCTAGTGGTTGGGGTTCGGACCAAGCTGGCTGCCTCTCTCTCTCTCTCTTCTCAGCTGTGGTTCTCTGGTTACAGTTTTTCTCGATCGCTTACACACTATAACTGGGCCTATTAACTAAACATCCCAAACCATGACACCATCTACCAAAAGGCAGACCCATTTCCCAAAACTATAAACACTATTCCCCTGTTTTCACACATGATTCACATTTGTTGAACTTTTTTGAAAAACTCTACACACAAATCCCTTCATATATCACTGACTGCACCATGTGCTCGTTTAGAAAGCACTGGTATTCAATATCACTAACTCAAGTCATCACAGCTCAAACCCAATTAACACACAATTCCCCAGGTGCAAACACTAAGAGTCAAAATTGTTAACACACCAATCAGAACCTCAGGATGGATAGATAGATAGATAGATAGATAGATAGATAGATAGATAGATAGATAGATAGATAGATAGATACAGTAGATAAAAGGGCCATGGGTCTATTCACTTGTTTTGGAACAATGGATCCACAAAGACCTGAAGGTAGAGGAAGAGGACACAGGAGAGGAGGTGGAAGAGGAAGGGCAAGGGCAAGGAGACAAATAGTTTCTGATGAGATTCTCAAATTGGGATGCTGAGGCAGAATAAATGTGATTTCTTTCTTTATCTACAAACTGGTTTTTTTTAAATTGGTTTATAGTGGTAAATACATGGAAATTATTTTACTGTATTCTACGTTCTTTATCAGTTGCATATTTTTACAGTACATTTACTTTTTCACTCAATTTCAGTTTATTTTACTACAGTACATTGAGGAATTAAAAATGTTGAAAATGTATACATGTGTTGTGTCTTTATATTGTGTTCATCATGTAAAGAGGTTGTTCTGGGGGAAAACCATAAGTGCCATTATTCATTGCAGTAACAGGTTTTTACAGTAGTGTTTTGATTTGATCTCACCAGTGTGTAATGGCTACTTTGTAGTGTATGTGTATTTGATGGCTTTTGTGTGATGTCTGAAGGCAAAGTTTGGTTTAGATGTAAGATTACATGGTTTTGAGTGGAGAGTTTGGTTTTGACATGGAAGTTTGAAGTTTGTGAAGATAAGTGTGAAGTTATGCATTTGTGTTTAGAGTTTTGGGAAATGGAGCATAATTTCAAGAAATGTGTCTTAGCAATCAAGAAAAACTGTAATCATTCTCACCCAGGCACACTAAACCTTTGGCTGCAAGATGCAACGGCCTCAAGATGTCGCTGTAATTAAACTGCATAATGTGATCTATTCAAAACCTTACAGGAATTCTTGACCTCGTACTGCAAGAACAGCGCTAGGATTGGGTCAACTGTGGACTTCGACATGGAGTTTTCCGTGTCCAAGACATTAAAAATGGATTTTGCCAATGAAATCACACTTTTAAGTATATTTTTCACATCTATCTGTTTTGTATATGCTCCATCACATCAGAAACCGCATTTGACTAGCCGCGTCTTGCCGCACGGTATGCGATCGAGATTTCCCCCGATGGTTTGAATGGGTTGGTTTCGGGCTCAAGTAAATACAAATAAACTGCTGAGACATCTTGAGGCCGTTTGGGCCAACTAAACTCTTTTCCTCGCAGGGAACATTTGGGTTGCACCAAAATAGGACAATATGAAGCCGGACTCTTTTGCACATCAGGTCTTAGTATGGACATATTCCTGTAGTCTCCCTCTGGTCCGTGGGTTCAGAGCTGTTGTAATTGACGGCCATCACAGAAGAACACACCGTGATGAGGATCCTCCCTCGGTTCTGCACTGTTGACCTAACCCTGAGAGCTCCCGAAGCCAGCCGGGCCCACTGAGGCATTATTCATATCACTCTCTTCTCCTTATTTGGCCAAACCGACCACAAGACTTTAATTTGCTGTGCATCGTGGAGCACGGCAGATTCAGAGAAATATGCTCATGCACACACATGCCATAGAAAACACACACACACACACACACATTAGTGCAACTCCCTCTCTCTCTCACGCACACACTCACTTTTTCTTTCTCTCTATATATCACTATTCCCTTCTTTCTCGTTCCCTCTCACACACACACAAAACCACACACACTCAAAATCATAGACACAAAAGTCAAAAAATACAGAGAGCTTTGTGTTCATAAATATGTTTCCTCGAAATAAGTGCACCCAGATGGATTTTATAGGATTTGTGGAATTTCTCCGTCCCTCTAGCAAACGTGTTTCCCCCCCAGAGTCTAACCGACATCCCATCGCTTCCTCTGTGAGCAGGCACACTGGATCACATTAAAGGCTGCCAATCCGCAAATATCTCTCAAGGGCAACTATGACACATTTACATGGTTCATTTAATCTTTTTCATTTTGGCACAGCTTCCGCAATGATTTGATTGATTTCCTCTGGCCTTAAAAGGTAGGGATACGGGGGCTATGAGGGGTGAGTGCTTCTGCGGAGGAAAAGCCAAAGAACCGTCTTGTCTAGATCTCTGATTGGCAGAGTAGATCTCTGTCTATCTAGACAGGGTGCGATGTATCAGAGTGAAAGACTACAGAAAAATACTTAACCGATATTCCACGCATGCCTACTCCATGGACGGAAATGGAAACTAGCTTACATTAAAGAAAAAACACCCTAAAACAGTTTAACACTGTTAACAATCAGCAATTGCATTTCTGGGCCTGTTTTGTTGTTTAGTGATTTATTTCTCTTATTCGTTTTCTTTCGTTTGCTTTTTGAAACACCCCTAAATGGTTACAACACAACAGGCAGTTGATGGTAGCATGCCCTTCTGGTTGTATCTCTCTTGTAAAAACAAGTTGACAAGTTCCCATGACCATTTTCCATCACATCAAGGACTACTATGTGGGTACTCTCTAATCGCAAAAATCAGTTGAGCACCAAAAACCAAGTAGAACAATTTATAAAAAAGACTGCTTTGTGCTGCAGCTTGGGTGACAAAAAAAAGACAGTTTTTTATGTGACATGATCAATTCTGCTGTCAAATGAGCTCAACCGAATGACCCAGTGATAAATTTGTCAGGCCTGATGGGTATCTAGCCATTAACATCTGTCAAGGGAAACCCTGTGGGTGAAATGTACAGCCTCTGTCTCTCCGTCACTCATCAATCACTGAGAAAAATGCTGCTGCTGTTGTCTGCTATTCTGATCGGAGGAAGGGATGATGGCTTTGAATGCTGATGATGGCTTAACATGTCAATCGTTCTTCTTTTCCGCTAACCTTCCCACTCTGTCGGGGTTTTTTTTTTAATCTACATTGGAAGAGGAAGGAGCACAGTTTGGCTGAGAAGGAGGTAGATAAAAGCAAACAGCGGGAAGGAGGAGAGGGTTTTCAGTGTGTCACAGTCTGTTGTCACCAGCAGGCTCCGAGTAGATTCCACTACAGCTGGCACCATGGACTGATGAGTCATTAGAGGTAGGAACACACACACACACACACACACACACACACACACACACACACTAATGGGCGGCAGGAGCAGCGCCATGGTCACCACACACGGTTGTCGCCATGGCGCCTGGTCAAGCTCCGGTCTCAGACAGACCACATGACCTCTTGAGTCTGACTGGTTCCTATGGCGCCAAACATCCAGCCGGGCTGTTAGTCATGTCATCACAAATAAAGAGGAGAAGCTGACAGTAGGGCGGAGGTGATAATGAAGAGGGAGGTGGAGCAAGAGGAGGAAGGCGAAGACAGGGAAAATAATACATGGATGGAGTCGGGCTTGGAGGCAGCGGAGAAAAAAGGATAGGACAGCGGGAGCTGGACGGGAGGGAAAAAAAGGTGTTGAGGAGAGAAGAGGAGGGATGGAGTCAGGGTTTGAATTTAATACTTGCCAAGTGCCAAATGACAGTAAAACGTGTCTCTGGTGGATAAATCAATAAGGCCACCTTGGCCACCTTTTTGAAACGATAACATCTGAATATCTCGAATACAGTCTTTGGTGTTTGCCTGTTTTCAAACTTTGTCCCTTCTGACCCTTCTGCTCACCGTACAGTACTCTTTCTGACTGTGAGCCAATCAAATCAAGCAAAACAATCGCTCTGTATCAAACAGGCTCCTGACTGACTGACAAAGCGGTAGCGTCTGAACTTCTGCAAACTTGTCCTCCTGTTCTCTGCAGTCTGGGTGGTTAACTAGCCTAACGTTAGTTGAAACCTCATTTTATTTCCCTGAGGCAACACATAGCAGGTGTGTGGTCACCAAAAAGAAAAAGAAGATGAAGTGAGCAGGTTTTAAATTAAAACTGTAAATCTGCTCTTGTCACTTCATTGAATGCTTCACGCAGTACCCCATTCTATACACAAAATAGTATTGAAAACGGGCAGGGTGACATATTTGTATGAAAACTGAATATTAATTAATTTGCCTGGTAAAAATTATTCTTGGCAGGTAATTTAATTTAGTTTATCACTCTTGGCAGGTGAACCAAAAAGTTCATTTCAGACGCTGGTTGGAGATGAGGATAAGTGGGTGAGATGTGTTAGTGACAGAGGAGGAGGAGGAGAGAGAGAAAGAGAGAAAGAGAGAAAGTTATGGTGGGTGGGGGCGAGAGTCGGAACTGAAAAAAGACAAGAGATTAGCGAGGGTGTCAAAAGTCCAGATGACGGCATTAAAAAAAATAAAATAAAATACAGCACCAACTGTTTCGGGTCACTGTGGCGATCTAATTCTGTGAGCTGATTTGCTGATGTCAGGGGCCAAAGTTGGTGTTGAGTGCATTGAGCGTGTCCACCGCAGTCTACATCTAAAAATGGAGGAAGTGACTAAGCATTTTGGTGATGGATAATGCACTGAGTCAGAGGGACTTAACAAGCACTTGCATCCAATAACGTCACGCCGCGTGTTTGTGCGCGCATGTGTTTGTGAAAGAGCGAGCAGACGGGACAGAGAGAGAGAGAAAACTGAATAGAATCTGATAAACAGGATAAGAGCGGATGGGGGATAAAGGAGTGGAGCGGTGTGGTGCGGACGTACCTGCTCAGGGTTGTATTTGGAAAGGACTCCTTCACCGTGAAACTCCTCCAGCACATCCTTCAGCTTCTTAGTGGAGTCTGGGGAGGAAAGAGAGAGAAACGGATAAAGAAAGGGATTCCCAAAACCACATACACCTTAGGAAAGTGTTGATACTATGATACTGCATCATACTTTTGATATTACATTTGATGCTACATATTTGCAAAACCTAACTCCCTAAATGTAGAGCATTATTTTATTTTGATTCAAGTAAAGGAGCCATATCATACACAGACTGCCACCAACTGCATTTCCTCAAGCAGATCTTATCATATCTTACAAAGTATTCCTTAGGACAAACTCCTAACTCAGGACAGAGTAAACATGGCACATCTTACAGCGAACACCCTGATTGAACTCGCCTTTACTGGGAAGTGCTGCATCGGTTGAGCTGAGCCGGTGAGTCACTGTGACTGTACGCAAAAGGGGGACATGGTGTGTTTTTCACTTTTAGATGCTAATCCCTTGTCCATGAACGCACACACAGACCTCCCCACCACCAAACACACACACACACATACACACACACACACACACACACACACACACACACATCACAGAGTCTCTGTCCAGAACACTAACCCTAACGACCCTCCTCCCACGATCATCTGTCATACAATTGCAGGGGCCACATGTACACATGTGCATGGGCAGACACCCCACCCACCCACACACACACACACACACACACACACACACACACACACACACATATGCATGCACCCACTCATAAGACCTGGGCTGCGGTTGAATAGTCTTTTTGCTTAGGAAGGTTCCTAACTGAGTGGAATGACCCGGAAGTACCTAAGTGGCAGCCATGATAAGAGCTGTTTGAATTCTCTAAATGCTAAGGAAAGGTGCTTCAATGCTTCCTTACTTAGCTCCTTTAGCATAGGATGCACTGGACCGTCTTTTACGAGAGAAAATAGTGCCGCCCCACAATTCCTTGCGGCAGCAAGCGACGCACCATTCGGCCGTTCATGAAAACAAACGATCATGACCAATAAGGGACGCAGATCATCATGCAAGTTACCGTTGCTTATTAAGCATTTTCCAGCTTATGCCATAACTTGCTAATATGCTTATATGTTTTGAACTTTCAACAATATGTTAAACCCATAGGCGAACTATGAACGTTACGCTGCTGTTGTAAAATGATCAAAGTGAAGTTAACGTTGTAGCGTAACCTATGCTCAGTTTGCATTAGTTATTTCTTCATTCTGAGCGTTGTTGTATTGCAGCCTTTAGGAATATCATTCATTAATTTTACTTCAGTCACAGATGCTGAAACTCTTGCCTTAATAAAGGCCTGTATCAGCCATAAAAACTTCAAAGCACAATCAAGTCAACATTTCAAGGTGTTTACTGAGTTGTGTGGTGGTTCTTAAGTTATTATATGCATAGGCTTATAATCAGATCATAATCAGCATATTAACCATAACACAGGAAAAAGGGATATGAGACGTTTTTAGCCAGATGATGTTTTTAATTCAACATGTTTGAAACTTAAGAATGATGATATGTACAGTAGTAGATTTGTAGGCCTAACATGTTATGCCTATCTTGCATGAATTTAACAATTATTTTCATACAATCATACTAATTGGGATTCATGTCGATAAATATGAGTGGACAGGAGGTAGAGCGTGAGCAACCAATCTCAATGTGACAGCCATTTCGTTTCACTTTTGTGACTGGTAGCCTATATTCCTTTTTTATTTCAATTCCAACCTTGGTGATGAAGCAATATTTTTCACCGGGTTGTCCACGTTTATATAGCCTGTATGAAACAACACGGTAAGAACGCACGGGGCAAAGGATCTAGGATGCGCTTTTAGTAGTCCGTCTTCGGAACATTGTAGTTTCACATGGCAGACCCATAGAGATATATGGGCAGAGCCACGTCATTAACATTCGCCGTCGCATAATTACGTAGCCTAGTGTCAGTGCAGTCGGATTCTCTTAGCACCGCAGTTGTCTTTTCCTAAGTCCTTGGGTGCGTTCCAATACCCATACTTCCATACTATTTAGTATGCCAGAAAAAGATTTAGCATGTCCCAATTCATGCATGTCAATGCAGTATGCCAGAAAATACCCGGACGCCCTACTACATCCGGTCGAATTTTGCAGTATGCAGGCCAGCATGCTTTTTTGGCTATTCTGCCCCACAATCCTCTGCGCAGCGGAAGACACGTCACTTCGACTGAGCCGCATGCTGAGCCGCCAGAGAGAGAAAAAAACAAAACAAACAAACAAAAACAAAAACTGTGGTGCATCTAATACTGCATGCTATAATGTACAATGACGTTAAAACTACATACATTACAAAGTAACAGCAGCAGAGCTCTCCGGGTTGATCTCCGACGGTATGCGCGTCTCTGACGAGCTCGGCGAATGGCGTTTTGGATCTCCATGGCAACGTTTTCAACAATCTTCAAATTTTGCGCTAGGGACTGCAACCGTATTACTGCGATGGATATATAAGCAAGAGGGTCAATGTTCAAGACGCAATGTGATGACAAAATAGTATGTCCCAATTGTCTGCCTACTACATGCACAGTACATACTTTCTAAGGGCAGATGTAATACGTAGTGTAGTAAAAAGAAAAAGTATGCGATTTGGAACGCAGGGCTTATGAATTCTCCTTCACATCTTTCCTTGACCTCATGACGTTTTCCAACGAGGTCAAGGAAAAGTGGTTAGGAATAGGAGTTAGGACGTATTTTTTTGACTATTCGACCGCAGCCCTGATTTCAGCAATCATGTTAGCTCCCGGGACTTCCTGTCAGACACATCACTTCATTATATTTAGTGCTCGGCAGCTTTGCAGGCTGTAATGCTTTCCTATTTTTGTCGGGCATTAGACGTTCACAATGACACATAGCCTGGTGAGACCATCCTGATCACGTGACCTCACATTCTGTTTCGCTCCACGGATCAGTCTGGACTTCTAGCCGCCCACTGAGCGGGGGTACTTGCTTTGACAGACAAACTCCTTCAGCCAATCAGCGTAACAAAACATGTGACGCCATCACAGTGCGCTGTTCAGTGGATACAGGGGATAAACACGGTAACGTTAGCAAGGACTAAACAATGTCTTCTACAGAAGTGAACGATTTTTGCCGTCGTTACAGTCGAATAAAAGACACTTACTCTACTAACGCTAACGTTAGCGCTCGTTGCTTCGGGAGACGCCATTACTGTTTTGCCAGCGGCGGCCTGTATTTCACGTCATCAACTACGACGCAGTCCCTGATTGGTCCGCTTACATTGTAATTTCAGGAAATCGATGTGGGCGGCTAGAAGTCCAGACTGATCCGTGGAGCGAAACAGAATGTGAGGTCACGTGATCAGGATGGTCTTACCAAGCTAAATGACACAAGCAGAGAGTTGAGGACCTGAGATGAGGAATATGCGATTAGAGAGCATCTGGTGTGTAAACAATACAAATACTACTATTATTAACCTGCAAGCATGGAACCAACACCACCATCAAATACATCCAAGTCAACAGCATTAATTTGCAAATAATTATTCATTCTTTACAGAGAAGCAAAGGCACAAACTATATAGGAATGTCTAGCAATCTACAGAGCTACAGCCACTATATGATCTTGTAGAGAGGTTTGTAACTGGCTCTATGGCTTTATAATGGACACCAACCATTCAACCCTATAGCAGCTCTCCATTATGGAACCTTGCCTTTTGAAAGAGACAAACACCCCGATTCTCACACACACACACACACACACACACACACACACACACACACACACACACACCGTGTCCTTCATTAAGTCCTTGATTGATTTCATGGTGATATACAACCCTTTCCCTCCACTCTCCACCATCACTGAAAGAAAATGAGACCTTGCAAGCTTCCAGGCGCCTTCCTGAAATGTTAGTGTACATTTGTCTGTTTGTTTGAATCACAATCCTCTTCTACAAGCTCATAAACCAAAACACATGCTGTATAACACACCAAAAGCATCATGAATAGAGAGAGGATTAGGTCATTTTGTGTCCTGTCCTGTGCAGTGTCTCGTCCTGTGTAATTTAGCGTGACAAGAGAGAGGAAAGTTGTGTTTTTGTACATGGCATTTTGCACTGTATGATCATGACACTTTTGGCTGCAACACTTTTCTTGGAATTGTTTTTGAGAGCATCTGTTTTGCTGGAGTTGTGTTCAAAAGCATCTGTGGACATCTGTGGAGCAACTTTCACACCAAGCAGGGCACACTAGGCACCGCGTTTTTAACTGAGATCTTCACCTAAATCAACACTGGGGGTTATTTCACAGGTACACTCTTTCACACTGACAATCTTCCTAGGTGTGACCCAACTTTTTTTCTCAATGTAGGAGCCTTTTGGTGACTAGTTTGGTTTGGAAAGCTAGCTACCCAGAGGCACAGAGAGAGAGGGAGAACATAAGAGCTTGCCACAGCTTGTCTGTGTTGAGTGTTGACAATAGGTTGCCAGTAATTATTCCCATAGGCTGCTAGCACTGACAGGGCGGGAAAACACAAACAACTTATTTGTGTTATTGGCGGAAAATTATGCAAGGTGCATACATTTTTATAGGATAAATAAATTCCTATTGTTTTTTAATTAGTTGCTCAGAGTCAGTTAAAGGGCTTATTTGAAATGACTAAAGGACTGGAATCACAGGCCGCCTGTTGAAAAGCCCTGCTCTACTGCATGGATGTCACACACACACACACACGCACACACACAACATTAAATGCTATGTGGAATGATGTTCCCAAATTGGTTGAGTTCATTTCTAGCGCTGTAAACATGGCATTGTGGCAGTTGTACTCTGCATGCAAATGAATCCTGATGGACTGAAAACTTCACATCATGCTATTCTTATTCTGAGAGCTAAATATTGTGGCCAACCATCTGCCACTGTAGGGCTGGCAATAAAATCTTTCTTTCTAGTAAGAAAGAGAAAGACAGAGAGAGAGAGAGAGAGAGAGAGAGAGAGAGAGAGCGGAGCTAAGAGTATTTTTAGTTGGCTGCTATTGATAAAATTTCACAGATGAACGAGAGAGTGAGGAGAGGGAAAAGGGAGTTGTATGGTACTAAATCGAAAGCAGCCTCCCTTCACCAGCAACAGAATGAAGTCATGTCTCCAGTCGACCATCTTCATTTTTCCCTCCTACATGAGATTCTGTCACACACAGATGCACTTGCACACACACATGCACACACACACATGCACAGATCGGTGCGCACACACACACACACACACGCACACCTTTTTACATACGTACAACCACATATGACCCTGTAATCATATACTATATCAGAATTTTGAGAACTCTATTAGCTCGGTTCTTAAGTCCATTTCAGCTAGTTATCTTCCTCTTTTCATTCAATTTCTAGTCTCAGTGTGGTGTGGTTGTACTTTGTGTGGGTCTATGAAAAGAAAAAGTGTGTTTGTGTGTCCATGTTTGTGTTCGCGCATGATTGCGCACGATTGCTCGACTAAATGCCTTGTGTGAGAGTGAAACACTGTATTCATCGTCCACAATGACAGAGAGAATCCATCAGGAGCAAGAAGACAGATGCTCTTTTGACTAACAAATGTGGCTGCGATAGTGAGGAAACTATAGCCATGAGTCTCAACCATCAGGCTGAAAAAAGTGGCGTTCTGAAAAAAGCCTAAGCCAAAATTCATATTTGCATGTACAGTCACTCAACTTTTAAAGGAAAGATGTGACACCAATAATCCAGGTAAAAAGAAGTCCACTGTTTGCTTTCCCTGTGACTTTATAATGCTTTCCTACTTGAACCTACAAGAGATCAGATGGTTTGCTCTCTTAAACTGAGTTGACACTCCTTGGTAAAGTCGGCTTGTATGAAGCCTTTGGCACGGTATAACATGAAAACTGCACCACATTATATGGCTTTGCAAACAAAGCTTGTAAGTATAAGATGCATGCACACGGACACACCCACAGACACACGCCCAGACACGCACGCAGAAACACACTCATCCAGGCACAGATACACAAACATGCACAAAAAGAATCAGGTACCAAAGAATCAGAAGTATTGGTACTCACACTCGCTGTACTGTTGCAGCTGGCTAAATTCGGCTGGGCTCAAACACACCCAGCTCCCGTCTCCCATCCTGCCTGTAGCGGGGGGGGGGGGCTGTGTGTATGCGAGTGTGTATGGTCCACAAGCGCTGCTAGGGGAGTGATGGTTATCCTTGGGTCAGGTCATGTAATAAGACGGAGGTGAAGAGGTGGGCTGTCATCTCTGCCTCTTTTTACGACAAGCACCCCACGAGCTCGCAGGAGGCGGGAGGCTGAAATAACCACATGAGTGCTGGCGGAGGCGTTGAGAGTATTGGATAATTGGAAAAAATGATATTATGGAGATCACCAGTGTTTTTCAAGTAGATAACTGGAGGAAGGGGGGTTGTTGCTTTTCATACACCCTGGAGTGTAGAAGCAGAGGTGCTTGAATCACGTTTGCCGCTTCTCCTTTGTGGGAAATTGTCTGCCAAAATTGAAAAAAAAAGAAAAAAATACCCAAAAAGTTATTTTAGTCTACTGGTAGATGTGGGGGCAGTCAGCCATTAGACCGGGGTTGAATGCGGTTTGCCCTGTGCGGTTCAATTCCCAGCCAGCCCGCGGTGGTGAGGATAATGTCAGTCAGCTGTATGTCCACAAGGCAACTCTGTCACAGCAACAAACTACTCCTCTCGGCTTGGAAGATAGCACGAGGTCTCCCAGCAGGTCTGCAGCAACAAAAACCTTTTCTGACCTAGATAGAGACAGACAAGGACACAGAGAGAGAGACAGAGAGAGGGAAGACAGGTAGGCAGAAAGAGTCAGAAGAAGATAAAGGAGGGAGAGAAAAGATTATTCTCTGGTGAGAGATTGTGCTGTACAAAATATATGAATCTCTTTACACTGCTGATCATAACAGATAAATCGATAACAGCTCAAAATCCTCACAAAGACAGAGGGAGGGAGGATGATTGCGGACAGAGGAGGGGAGAGGGATGAGGGAGGTAGATAGGGAGAGAGGCAGCGAGGGAGGGATGACGGCAAAATATAAACCTGAAAGCAGTTAACCGGGCCGGTCAACAAAGGAGGGAGATGAGGGAGCGATGGGAGGTAAGGGAAATGGATGGAGATATACGTACAAAAGGAGATATACAGTAGAGAGGGAGGTGAAGAGTGAACCAGCATTTGAATGGTGTATGTACAGTAAATGCACTGAGGAGCAGGGACTCATTTTTATCAGTAGTATTCATATTAATCATTGAATTGAATTGGTCTGTTATGTATTATCGCATCATATTGAGGATGCAATTCTTTCTTTATGCCAAAAAAAAAATCACTTTGACAACAAATAAAGAAACTGAAGCTAAAACGACACACAGATCAAAGACAGTGTTGTCAAAGTCAAACACTGGAAATGTTATTTGGAAAAAATGAGTATTATGCTAACAGCACAGAGGGCAGCAGGAGTCCAGTGGTTAGAGAAGTGCGCTTAAATCCTGGCTAAGAATACTAAGAAGCTCTCCCTTCCCTCAACAACTCCTGTCAAACCAAGGAACTTAACAATCACTTTATTTATAGAGGACTTCAAAAGAGAAAAAAGAGTTACATCAAAAGAGAGTTACAGCGCACTTCACAAGATAAATAAAAAATGTCTAAAAGTAATGCACAAGCAATAAAATCCAAAAGGGCAATTGCACAGAATAATTAAAACGACAATAAAAACATGATGGAGACCATTCAAGTTCAAGTAAAAGCAAGCTTTATAAAAGTGTGTTTTTAAAAGGAGGACACTGAGTTGGCTAGAGGGCAGGTTTCTCCAGAGCTGAGAGGCCCTGATGGAGAAGTTTTCATAATTCTTTTAGGCTTCAGCGTAAACTGTGGAATGACTAAAAGAGCACTGCCAAAAATCTTATGTTGTTTGGGCTCATTGGGGGATAAAAACTCAGAAATATAGCTAGTCCAAACCGTGCCTTAAAGGGAGATGCTAGATTGTGGTTGTACCAGGCAGCTCCCAGGTATGAATGTCTGTAAACAATAATAATAATAATCTTTATTTATGTAGCACCTTTTAAAACAGTGACACAGCGCTTAACAAAAGGACAAAAAACATAAAATCCAATCAGCAGCAGAATTAATAAAACAAGAAATACAGAAACAAGGCTGAGCTATAAAAGTGAGCAAATCTATAAAAGTGAGTTTTAAGAGATGATTTAAAAGATGATACAGATTTATCCAGCCTCGGCTCCTCAGGCAGTTTGTTCCAAAGTCTAGGAGCCCTGATGGGAAAATGCCTGATCGCCTATTGTTTTTGATCTACATTTTGGAGCAGTCAATAGGAACCTGCCTGAGGACCTCAGGCTGCAATCTGGTTCCTATGAGGTTAAAAGGCCTGTGATATAGCTTCAGATCCATCTGTGCCTTAAAGGTGATCAGTAAAATCTTAAAAGCAGTTCTGAAACTAAGGTAGTCAATGTACAGATGCAAAAATTTGGGGTGATATGATGTTGTCTTTTTGTTCCAGAGAAAATCCTCGCTGGTGCGTTTTGTACAAGCTTTTGTTGTTGGAGACAAGAGAGAGACTTTTGACTGAGGCAGGAATACAGAGAGCTACAGTAGTCTTAAGAGAGAAGAGATAAAAGCATAGATGACTTTCTCCAAATCACTAAGGGATAAATACTGCTTAATTTTGGAAATATTCTTCAGTTGAAAGGAACAAGCTTGAATAACTCTCTAACCTACTCATCAAAGCTCAGATTAGTATCAAAAATTGCACCCAAGTTTCTTACTAAAGGCTTTGCATTGCCAGACAGAGTACCTAAATTATTTTGAATCAATTTAATGGAGTTCAGTGGGTGAAAAAGAACCATTCCTGATTTAGTTTAGTTGTAGAAAATTCTGCGACATCCAGAACTTAATGTCTGCGAGGCAAGTTTAGTTTTTACAGGCAGATATATAGCGGTGTATCGTCAGCATAACAGTGAAAATTTCTGTTATGTTTGAATGAATGAATGTTGTGCAGGGTGTTGCAGAAGAAAACGTATGTGCTCAGGAAATCTCCCCTGGGTAAATAAACGTCAAAAAAAAGATGCATCACTGCTAATATCCTTGGGATAATGCAAATCAGGATTGATTTAAATTGGATCGAAGCGCACCAGTGAGACCGCAGAGGTGCCAAGTCAAATCCTGACCAATACCTGTCGGAATCTAACGCTGCTGCCGATTAGAGGGGGAAACAGGAGTATGGGGATTGACGGGGGGGAGGAGGGGGGAGTGGGGTTTGCTGGCCGGTTGCTAGAGGTGCAGATTGGGCTCCTGGGTGGTGTTGTCACACACAGGAACACAGGCACACACACACAGACACACACACACACACACACAAAAGCACACAAAAGCAGTTTATCTGCAGACAGAAGCAGCATCTATTCTGGGTTCCGCTTTCTACCATTTAACAGATGGTCTGATCTCTGAGAGTGCTGTGTCTCTGCGCTCCTCTTATCACGTTGTCTAATTCTTAGAAAAGTGGCAGAGTGGCAGGTCGAAGTGCTGTGTGTGTGTGTGTGTGCGTGTTAGACATATTTTTTCTACCAGTTCTTACCTAGATAGTGAAGTTGCCAGTCTCATGTGATTGATTTTTTTGTCGTGTTTAGTTTGTTTAGTTTGGACTGAAACCTACCTGGACAAGGACGGGAAATATCTGAGTGTGGCAACATCCTTTTACCACAGTCACGAAGTCTTGGATTTTGTTTCCATGCTGTTCCATGAGAAACTTCCACAGCCATTATTTCTGTAACTAACCCACAAAAGAGCGAGATATGAATATTTTTTCCCCCTCAGGAACAGTTCAGTTTTGTCTATGAAAGTCGAGTCCAAAAAAAAATAGACAAGTCAAGTGAGGAAGGTTAGTATGAACCACTAAAATTTCACTTAGCCAGTAACTATATACCTAACCCTAACCCTAACAATAACTGTAATGGATAAACACAGAGCTGTAGATGGCACACGAATCATTTTGACAATAGAGCCATTGTTGCATGGCTCTCCATCGCTCTTTCAGTAGTTTGTCATGTAAGAACAGACCCACTTGATTTGACTGTGGTCAGATTCAAGAGTGCAGTTTGCATAGGATAGAAAAGGGCCATGTGGACACACGCACACACACCCAGGACCAATCAGAATCACAGTATCACGAAACAGCACTCTCTCTACAACACAGTCTGCAGAAGAGGGAAAACAGACGGAACGGAACAGAACAGCCACTTTTCAACATCCCATATCCTCCTTTTACACTGTCAACCAGCTATTAAATGTGAAGCGTCGTTCCTACTTTACCCGTTTAACATCCATCCCCTCTGCTCCGTCAGCTGCTCTCCTCCCTAGACAACGTGAGAGAGATGGGGGGGTGGCATGTACTAATGGGCCATGCATGCTTAGAGATCGGATATGAAGAGGAAGAGGACATGAGCTGGTTGTCAAGAAGAGCTTGGAGAGGGAGGGGGCTGCATGGTACTAACGCAAAGGGAGGATGTATATTTTGTGTGTTTGAGAGAGGGGGAGATAGTGAGAGAGAGAGAGAGAGAGAGAGAGAGAGAGAGAGAGAGAGAGAGAGAAGCACGTGCCAATCAACAGTATGGGGCCTCCCCTCTGTGCAGAGAGGGATTCTGTTTTGCTCACGAGGTTGCCTGGCAACAATGACGTCACTAGAGTGCATGGCAAAGAGATGCACCCAGAGAGAGAGAGAGAGAGAGAGAGATCATCAGGGTCCTTGGGTACGATGAACAGATGTCCTGTTAGCTACAATATGTATGCGTAATTGTCCGTGTGTGTGTTGCCTGTAAGATGCCTTTGCCACAGACCATATGAGAGGATAGATCATAGGAGATTGGTTTGCCTGGCCTCCCGATAAACTTGTGTCCTCCACAGATTTTCCTCCGTGGAGCCAAGTGGTGGCGTCAGGAAAAAAAATTGCGTGGTGCCACAGAACACAACATCCACTGTCTCATTTCTAAGAAGTGTCTCTCCGGCTTTTTACTTGTTCTCGATAATCAGCGAGTGAAAATGGGCCCGCCTAAAGCAAGAGTCAATTGTATCAGCCTCCTTCGACTCTCCTGTCTCAGCGCTGAGTTTTTAATGGGCTTTGGTGAGTCACCGAGCCTCTCGGTGTTAAGGGAAAAAGAGAGAGGATATTAACACCTCTACAGTACATTATGTTCATTACAGCATCCCGTCTGTTTCACTCTGCATACAGGCTCAACAGCGCAGCGCACTACCAAATGAGGGATCAGAAGGCAGTTTGTCTGATTTTAAGCTGCTACATGTCCAACAGAGAATGCAAAAGTGAAACCCAATCTGGACATGGAAATATAAATACCTCATGGTTGGAGATAGAATTAGAGATGCCTTATGTGGATAAGCAACAGACGTGTAAAGGACAGCTGAAGATGCAGCATTTACATTTCGATTTATTGTCATTGTCACGATCCAACACTACTGAGCTGTTGTTGTTTGTGTCTGCACATTAACAACCAAGAGGTGTTCCAAGGCATAAAGCATGGACGTGTCTGCATTGGAGAGAGCAGCACTGCCAAATTAGGACACTGATGATCACTACAGCGATAACACTGAAGAGGAGGGAAGGTAAACAGAAACAGGAGCGCCGACATCATTATGTTCACAGAGAAAGAGAGAGAGGGGGAGAAGTGGAGTTTGAGGGAGGACAGAAATGGAGGGATAACACGCAGAGAATCCAGCCATCGGAACAGCAAGCGGTTACCCTAAAGTACATGTCAGCACACTTGAGTATGAAATTGGAAGCAAAATGCCACACAGGATGTTTCTAACTAACATTCCCCCATTGAGAGTGGAGCAGGATGCTGTGGGCTTGGCAGGACCCTCTCTACAGGAAGAGTGTGTAGAGGCCCTGATAACGGCAACGCGCCGTACGCTGTCTGTCTCAGCATTTCTACCGTTGACGTGGATACATGTGAGCCGTGTGACGATGTGACACTATATTATTAAACGGGTACCGACACCAGCTTTTCTGTGTCACACATCAGTCGTTTACACCGCAAAGATTATCTTCATGATCCAAGCACTTGCTAAATATAGACGTCCCGCTAACTAGGTCGGTTAGTGGGGTAGCTTACCAAACAACGCTCCAAACCTGAATTCAAGCCCCAATCCGCACCTGCATTATGTAGAGGCTCAGGCTGAAGCACCGTCATGATATACCGCTCGGCTGTGGTTATGTTTTGATTTGTTAAAGACATTTTTTCATGCTCAAATTGATTGACAGGGCTTTGGGCGTGAGTGCCGACAGATGAATAAGAATCCTGTGTGTGTTTGTAAAAGTAAAATAAAACAGACGTGTATTTTATGTTATCAAAGTTGCAACAAATGATTTTCATGCACACGTCTAAAAATGTGAATGTGAAATCTATCCACTGAAAAGATCATTTCAGTACAGGACTACTAGGCTTTACGCATATCTGTGAAACCACCCCTATATGTAAAATATGTGTAATGGGAAAGCAAACTAACTAGATACACACTCATAGCAGAAAGCCCTGGCTTGGCAGAGCCTTTCTACACAGCTCAGTGAGTGACAAAGGAGCGGTTAAAGGTCACAAGTTCAAGGTTTTCATCGTGTCCCACAGTCATTACTTTGCTTTGAGTCAACTGAACTCCAGTGAAGTGTACATCGCCGCGGTCAACAATGCCAATACTCTCCCAGATGTGACGATGGTTTCCATTACCCAGATTGTCTCATGGCAATTAGCAAGCCTGAGTGTTTATAACAATTCAGACAAATCGCACAATGCAAGCCCCCAACAACTGCAATTACCATCCACTTATTACTACACAAAGACCCCACACACCGAGATGAGAGACCACTCTTCACCAAAACAAATGTGTTTATTTAGCTTACATTACAGGCTCTTCCTTTTTAATTGTTTTATCACCTTCGCTGAACTTTGCTTGTTTCAACTTCTACAAAAAAAAAAAGCAGAAACGTGCTGCTCAGTGGCACTATAAACACTGTTGTAAAACTTTAACATACTTCAGACCGTGTAATCACACATGCAGAAGTCCTACTTTTAAACAGCATGTGCATCCTAAATTATTACACATTTTGCGACATACTTCCTGACTGTGAACGCCTTCCACACCTGCAGTAACCTAGTCTCATTTGGCTGTTGTCTGCTTTGGGTTGGGTTTGCATTTTCCTGTGACCTTTGTGTGTGTGTGTGTGTGTGTGTGTGTGTGTGTGTGCCTGCGTGTGTGCCTCTAAAATCCTCTGCACACTTTAACTTCACACCTTAGAGTGTGAGCCGTCATCATAGCTTTCTGTAAAATGATGCATGCACACAGCTCGAGTGTGTGTGGGCCATTTGGGGACAAGGTTTTAATTCTCTTCCCCTTTAGAACAAAGGAGGATCAATTCTTTGGTGTTGGCCAATGTAACACTTGAATCACTTCAATCACCTGAACCCTATGGCAGGTCTCTGTTGTGTTCAGACCAATTAGCTCCTATAACAGCTCATTAGTCTCTTTGTAATGGTCTGGGAGGCTTAGGCCATGCTCACAGGGCTGGAACAATAAAGACAGAAAGGGCATTAAGAGAGCGGATATGATTGACAAAGTGCCTAATACATGCAGTTCAACCATTTTGAATGGGGTGTATTAATTAGCCAAGTAAATATATCACAATTTAAAATAATGTTTTTTTCTTTTTTTGTTTGTTTGTTTTTTGTTGTTTTTGTCAAAAAACAACAAAAACACAAAAAAGGGCCAGTTGTGACACATTTATTTGAGTTCTGAGATTAATCCCAGAATTCTCAATTTAAAGTCAGAATTCCGACTTTATTCACAGAATTCTGAGATTATATTCTGAGTCTCAGAACTCAAATTTTTCACATGTGGCCCTAATCCTCTTCCGTAAATATCTCACATTTTCCCTCTGATAGAATCATTTAGTCCCAAAACGAACCATTCCTCACAGGGTGGAAATAATTTCATCTGCATTCATTGCATTTGGTTGACATTTAGCAGTGTCGGTCAGCATGGTGTGTTTGTCTGTAGCAGGTCCTTGGTGGCAGGCAGCAAAGGGCAGGCGAAAGGTGCTCAGGCCAAAGACATAGCTCAGGACAAATTTAGTGGCTGATGTTGTTTTAGTGAAAGAACTAGGGCACGGTCAACCTTAGGGGCCTTGGACGGAGAAAGCTTTATCTTTGCCCATAAAAGGACTGGTGCCGTGATCCCTTGTCAAGATTTCAGATAGGATGCAGGAGCAGTGACAGACACACACAAATACACACACACTCACAAACATACACACTTTCCCTGTCTCTTGTCCCAGACAGACTATCTTCACCTCTCACCCGCGTTATCACAACTCAATCTTTCCACTAAGTCCTTTTTTAAAAATTTGATCTTCTCAGCGATAACTCTTTCCATCTCAAGAGAGTGAATCATCTCATTTTTCACCTCTCTTTTCACAGTTTGCAACAGAGGCCAGCGTACACTGACGAACATCGCGCTTTCTTCAGTGTCAGTAGTCATATACAGAAGTTCTGTGAAGAGCTGCTGCTATTTGCTAACAGTAGTTGGACTATTTGCAGGTTACAAGAATAAAAAAGAAATCAAATTAATTCCATACAGTTGCTCACATAAAGGACTTAATTCCAAAACGCTATACACTTAGGCCGGATGTGCTGCGATCCACTGTAGCCAACACCTACAGCACACTGAATAAATCCTGGCCTAGGAAATGGCACTGTAGCTGACAACCAAAGTATCTGAAAGCATTTTGGATGGAACTGCGCTGAGCTCTGCTGTGCTAAAGGCTAGCGCTCAGATAGGGCCCTAGCTTTCTGTTCTCTACCCTCCTGGGGATGGAGCCTCACAAATACCAGGAGTATTTATGGAGGGCCTGGGTGTCATGGCAACAGGGGGATTGAGTTTAAAACACAGAGGGGAATGGAAAGGCCAAGCTATACACGATACTTGATTGCACTGTACTTAAAGGGGAATGCCACCCAATTTTTTTTTTGAGAATTTACACGCTCTTCCTATGGCTTTTGACGGTTCAAAGTTTGCGAACATGAGCAACTCTGAGCAACCACAGAGTCGAGACTTTACTCTGTGATGGCACACATTAGGAGCTGGAGCAGCTGGCTCCATTGGCGATCAATAGATTGACTGTGAAGTCGTAGAAGGACTGTTTGAGCTTTTATATCCAAATGAACCTCACAGTTATAAACAGTCTGAACAGAAGATGAATCTGTATCCTCATGTTCACCCTTTTCATCTTTTCCTTGTTATTCTCAGTGCAGCATCACAGATTCCAGAATGGGATGAACTCTTTTCACTCATTACTGGAATTCAATCAATACAATTTGTTCAATATTATTCCCCTTTAAGATCCACAGCATCTCCAGGGATAAACTGTAATTCAATATATTATTTCTGTTCTTTTATATTTAAAGAAAAGATTGGAGAAGGTGCAGTAGAGAATACATTACTACATTTATACTATACATTGAAACTGGTGCCCTGACATACATAGTGCCATATAGCAGGCGTTCTAATCCATACTTTACAGTCCAGCAAAGGCATACCATATAATGTCACTGCAGGCCTATTATAAAGTTAAGCTGAAGCTCATCTTTCAAACGTCGCTAATGCAGTGATCATGCTCAACCAGCTGAGACAAACAGCACCATCCCGGCAGATCTGGTGTACAGAGTGTATCAGATTAGGCAGGTTGGGCCCGTCCACGTCCTACTGTATGCCCTTTACTCAGATAATGGAAGGAATCAATTTGAGTGGGTCTGTGCATGCACTCGTCCTAATCACGTAGATCCATGTTCAGACAGGTGATTGTTCACCTCTTAATCCATGTGATGAATTACTCTCTGGTGACTGTCTGCCATGGCCAAACACTGACAAATTGATCGTGGTCGGGATGTGTTTGCCGCCATCTTCATTCTTCATGGTTTCCACAGACCATTGCTGTACTGAACTCATAAGAACCACCAAGCAGCCGCTCATAGTGGATGTTAACATGACTTCAAGTGGCACTGCACTCACTAATACAGTATTCATATGACATGACACACTCTCTCACACTCACACACAACTATGTATACACATACACACTCGCATACATACACAGACGCACGCTTGCTTGCATGCACGCAAAGACATATACACATATGCACAAATGTATGTAGGTATTCACACACACACACACACACTAAATCCCCCCACTGGCCCCTCTCAGGTCTCAGAACGTGAGCAGCATGTGCAAGTGCTGCTGAACAAACCTCTTCTCGTCTTCTCTCTCCCTTCTTTAGTCATCATCTTTGGTCTCTCTCTCTCTGTCTTTCTGTCACTCTGTCTCCCTCTCCCTCCTTTTCTATCCCCTCCTCCCTAGTCTGATTCTCTCTCCTCCTCATCCCCCCTCATTCCTCTCTCTCTCTCTCTCTCTCTCTCTCTGTTGATTCTCCTGGTTCTCTCAGCTCTGCTCATTCTCTCTCCACAGACAAGGCTCGGGCAAAGAATGCCTAAATGTTTATCACCAGGCCCATGAATCAAGTGGATGCTGTCTAGGAGTAAATAACCATTGCATTCGGTGATTGCTTGATGAGATGTAATTAAGCGTGCCGATTGGAGATTAATCAAGAGAAGTCGGCCGTCTCATGTGAGAGCGCCGCTCTCAAGGAGGCAGCCTGGGGTTAAAAGGGAGTGATATTAAGATGTGCATGAGATACTTACACATTTTATACAAATTTAGGATTGTTTTAAGGTGATCAAATATCTCAATCTCTGTCTCGCCTCTCCCTCTGAGTACTAAGCACAACACAAGGTGAAAAAATGGTCTGAACTGCATGTTTTTAGTCAAGAGGAATATCTAAAGTATCACCATGGTCTTCATGCAGTTGTATTCAGCGTGTCCTGGCTGAACATATACACATGGTCATGAGAAATAGAGAGTGTATTTGTTATGGGGTTCTCTAGCCATGCCCTTTGGCTTGTTCCTCCCTGATAAAGGTCACTATATGGCGGAAACATGTTTTTTCCAATATGTTCATTGAATTAGCCATGCAAATAAAGGCTTTAGATTGATTTTCCTCAGAGGAGTGTCCTGCCACTGAAAGATGATGCTGGACACCTGATACCAACTGAACTATACGTCTCGACGTGATTATGTTGTGTTGAGTTATTGTGTTGGTCTCCCAGCTGGTTCCTGGAAGCAGAATGCTGTCTGACATTTGTTTTATCCGTCTCCTCCCATACATCCATCACATCCACTATCATTAGCGCTCTAGTTCTAACCTCCTCAACTACAAGACAAGAACAAGTTGCGATGCCATTTTCACATCACTGCACCACAAAGCCCTCGTCAGCATCGCTGGTTCAGATACAGTAAATGAAAAAAAAAAAAAAGTTTAAGTGAAATAGACTTGTTATGGCACATCTGGGCATACTGGGTACACATGCTGTACGCTGTAATGAGCACACTGGAAACAAATTGGGCTCGGTGGCAAGAGGAAAGGAAATTCTGCAAGAGACCAAGAGATATATGGGAGAGGGAGAGAAATATGGTAAAGATACGGGTTTAAGCGATGGAAATGCACGCTCAGAAATTGAGAATAGAAGCAAAGCGGGGGGGGCAGCAAAGAGATCAGACGGCTCTGATCAATGAACAATGATCATCAGCATGGGAGTGAGAGAGAGAGAGACAGATAGGAAAGGAAAGGTGAAATAAAAGTGAAACACAATCACAGAGACAGTCTTCCCTACCTTTGGTCATTGCTGCTACTGTCGGTCCATGTAACATCCCCTGTTTTGGCTCCTTCAGTGAACACATGGATTTGGAGCCGCGGCCGGTTCTGGTCTGGTCTGGTTCTCTGCTGTCTTGTTCCCAGTGAGTAGCAGCCGGCAGCAGCCAGCAGCCGGCAGCCTAGTCCTCCTCTCTCTCTCCCTCTTTCACTCACACAAACACTCGGCTACATGGAGGCAGAGGCACTGGAGCCTCGGCGGGGACAGCAACAACATCCCTCCCATCCAGCCTGAATTAATTAAGCCTTTTTTCCCCCCTCTCTGCTGCCCTCCCTCTTCTTCTCCCTCTCTCTCTCTCTCTATCACTCTCGTTCTGTCACTCAGTCTCTCGCTCTCTTTCCCTCCCACCCTCACTCGCTGATTCTCATGCGCGCATGGTTAGTGCTCTCTCTCTCTCCCTCTCTCTCTCTCTCTCTCTCTCTCTCTCTCTCTGTGTTTCTGCTTCCCCCTGTGTTCTGTGTTTCCTCTCTCACTCTCTTCTCCTTTTCTGTCTCACTAATCTGCAGCTCTCAGTGGGTCCTGCTCTGCGGCGGCTGTGCAATTCTTCTTCTCCCATTCCCACCCGTCGGCCAGGTTAAAACGTCCCTGCACTTTCTTTTCTGACAGCCTGTTTACACCGCGAATCTCTCTCGCTCGCTCTCTCTCTCTCTCACACTCTCTCTCTGTCTCTCTCTCACACCACTGCTCTGTCACATGTAGTGCCTCATAGGGCAAGCTGCTGCCATCCCTTCTTCCTCTTCTCTCTCTCTCTCTCTCTCTCTGTCTCTCTCTCTCACTCTCTCTCTCACACACACACACACAGACAGACACACACACCACGTCCTGCATAATATGTCACAGAACTGTAAAGATGTCACTTGAATGTGTTGGCTTGTTGTGCTCCTGGCTATTTCTGTCGCTGAAGTGATTGATGAATAAATTGAGCCGTGTCCATCCATCCTCCTCCCTTTCTCACAGCTATCAATCCAGCCACGGATGCTAGCACACACACACACACACACACACACACATGCAGATGCTTTCTTTTTCCCTCTCTCTGTCTCACTCTCTCTCTCACACACACACACACACACTCATGTGGCACATGGTGTGCTCCCTCATTTCACAGAATCCTGCGTTGCTTCCTGCTACTGTAAATGTGAGCTAAAAAGAGGATGATGCATCCCCAGAGAAACAAGAGAAGGGTGCATTATTTGTCTCTTCTCTCCCTTGCTCTTCCCCTTCTCTTATTTCCATCTTCCCGTTGCCTTGTCTACCCCTTTGCTATTTTGCCTCTTAGAATAACACCGAGCCTTTCTCAATTTCAACCAATAAATTTCGTATCTATGTCTCGCCGCGTTCATTTGTAATTCTGTCTGATGCGGACTGAAAGGACGGCAGTCAAACTAAGCGGCGGAGAGACGAGTTGGCAAGAAGAGCGGCGATGTACAGAGGGTGTACTGTAATGCCAAGTCCCAACGACATGAGCGCAGGGTGGCACCGGGCTGAGAACAAGCCTAACTATGGTTACTCTGAGGAAGGAGAAGAAAAAAGCCATAGGGCATGAATTAATCTTAAGAGGGAAATTGGTTCTCCTGCTGCCTCGGTTCTCCCCGGCAGCCTAGAGGAATGTGATAGTGTTGGAGGAGAAAAACAGGATTCTCTCCAAGTTTCTACCACTTCCCAAAGAATGTCTGACATTCACTGATAACTTTCAAGTGGTTGGTGGGGTTTGAGGGGGGTCGGAGGAGGAGGGGGGGGGGGGGGACTGGGGCGTTGAATGTCACGGACGATGATGTAACCGTAACGGCAAAGGTCAGATGCTGGGGATAAAGTCAACATTCCGCTAATTGAAACTTGAATATCGGCCACCAGCAATGATAGAAATAAGGGGCTTAAACTGCTGCAGCAGCAACAAATGGCCCATTGCTTAATTTGAGAAGCAGACAAAAGGGATAAATATAGCAGCAGCGAGTGTTGTGCTCCGCCCCTCCTGTGTGATCAAAAGCAGACTGTTTTTGTCTGGCTTACGTTTCGCTGGCATTTTTCTCCCCTTTCTGGTAGCGCTTTATGGGAAATAGAAACTCAATTACGATTCCCCGTAGAACTTTTTAAGGCCTTCATGTCCTGAGACACGGACAGAATGTATCTCACAAATTTCCATAAAACTTACCGGAGTACCACCGCACCTTTAATATCAGAATATTTGTGTGTCCATCTTGACTCATGCGAACATCCCCCCCTCACGCACACACACAGATTAAGACTTGTCAAATACTGAGAAAAATCTGTTTCTGGGGAAATAACCTTCTTTATGGCAGAACCTAATCAGCCTCCAAGGAATGAGAGGGAGAGAGAGAGAGCAAGTCTGATTCAGAGTCCTCCTCTACAGTTCCCCTGATTTACTGGTTCATAACTTTTTCCATTCGTCAAACCCAAGTTGTGTGGGCACATAATGCGGTTTCAGACACACAGGCTTTTAGCAGTCAAAGTGAGACGTGAGGCTGGTTTGATCAGAGAGAGAGAAGTAGCCGTTGTAACGTCAGCAGCACCATTACACAGTGCCAACCTGTGCCTGCCTACATTACTTCACAGTTACTGCTCATCTGGGCAGGAAGCCAAGCTTTGTTTCAGGTGGCACGTGAGCGATAACAGCTCTGTCCTGCTGAGCTGGTAATGCTGGGTTAAGACTTCAAGACTTCTTTGTCAGTAGATTTGAGGATTTGAAGCAAAAGTCCGAATTCAGTCAGTTGCGTATGCCACTTGCTTCAAGGTAAAAGACTGAAAAAAAAACGTGCAGGGGATCCATCTGCTGATACAAACCCGTACCCCCTGGAGATCCTCTGTAACGGTGGTGGTTGAATTAAAGGCCTCCACGATGCTACACCGCAGCCTGCTGTTTCACTTCCTCTGAGCTTCACATGTCTTCTTCATTTACACAGCGCAGCAATGTTGATAGCATCACAAACCGCACGTAAAGGCCAGTTTCACCTTTTTGCAAATGAGTATTGTTGCCTTTAGTCACTCATCGGTGGTGGATGAGTTGAGTCCCCCCCCCCCCCCCCCCGATATGTGAAGCGCTTTGAGTACCTAGGAAAGCGCTATATAAATGTAATCAATTAATTATTTATGTATGTTAAGTGGAAGTGAGGTCGTACCTGCAAACAAACAGTGTTCTTATCACTGTTGTCGGATGAAATCTTTCAGGAACTAAGAAAAACAGCCTTGATCTTAGCTTGATGGCAATGTATTTTAGACATTATGAGTTTTGAATTTTGACATAATGAGGTTTGTTAGTGTTTCATCAACCCATGGATTATAGAATTTTCTCAAGCCATAAAGGAAGTTGAAATATTAAAATCACCAAAACTGGGAGTACAGGTTTTCACCCGACAGTGGCAATATTACGCATACCTCACCACCATGTTTACAACATAGAACACCACCCACACAGCTAGTGTCACACACGCACACACACACACACACACACACACACACACACACACAATATGAATCAATATGACAACTGCAAAACAGGAAATGGGAGGTAGCAATAAATGGACCAAGGACAGATGCAGGGGCTTGAAGAGTGCAAGACAGCTGCAATGAGTAAGGACAATAACAGAAGTGGTCCAGTGAAGCCAACATTCAGAACAACTGCTTAAAGGGGAATGCCACCCATTTTCAGTGGTACAGTAAGTCTCATGAAGATCCAGTGGTGGGTCTTTATGAGACACAGTTGCTTTTATTTTGCAAAACACGTGGCATTTCAGAATTATTTGGATGGAAACACTCAAATAAGCTCTCAATTTGCTTTCAAATCGCCAGGTTCATGTTTCAGTTTCAAACGTCCATTGATGTTGCATTGTACTGAAAATGGGTGGGATTCCCCTTTAAAGTGGATTTTCCATACTGAAGCTTGGCTCTTGACCATGTTTTTCACCCAGTAACATCTGACTGATCTGTCCACCCTCAGTCCCACACGGAAAATAATAGCAGCAGCAGTCATTCACTTCCCTGTCCGGCCTACTCATCTCCACTCTGTCTTCTCCATTCATCTGCTTCGACACCTCCTCCACAACCTATGAATCAAACTGTTCACAACCACCGGTCACAGATACTCTTTGGATTTGGAAGCATCGGTAACATTTTTGTGGCTTTCATAATGCATCATATTCACGGTTGTTAAATGGCTGACTACTCTAACAGCGAGCAGAGTGGGTTGCGTTTGTGCGATGGCCTTAATAAACCTTGAGATCAGCATTTATTCATTCAGCAGCCGGCATTCATTTATAAAAATGAATACACATTGATGATTACTCAATAGGCCCCAGACAAGGTAATTTCATCTTAAAGCATCCAGCTTTTATATTCATATGTAAGTAGAGTTAAGGACAGGAGTAAAAACTCTTTCAGTCTACAGTTCAAGACTTAACAACAGATGATACAAGAAACCTCTATGCGAAGATGTTACTTTGGCAGTAAAAAAGAAAGATGAGTCCACATTAAAGGTCTTTGTGGAGAATTTCTTGGATGAAATGAAGAGTGACATTGAGAGGATAAGCAGACATGAGAGGTATTTATTCATTTCTTGATGTCCAGCTCTGCCTCTTTACACAGTGGACTCTGGCGGTTGGATGGCTATAATGCATGCAGCCAGTCCAGATAGACTACAGCCCGCCAATATTGGGATCCATATCTAGAATATTGAGCAGCCTGGACTTCCTCTGGGGAGTGGAGGTGCTGTTAAATAGCTGACTACTCTAACAACTAACCTTCCATACTGAGCTACCTGTGTCTGCAGCCTACTGTACAATATCTGCTACAGGAAGGTGAAAGCTCTGGTAAACAAGTGTGGAATTGCGAAGTGAAATTCAATGGAATGATAAAAAGTAGATTTCACTGTTCACTGATTGGGGGTTTGAATTGATCATCATTCTCTGTTCTTAACTGAAAACAGAGTTTGTCAATATCACTTACGAACAAATATGCAACAGACTCAGCAACATTTGTAGAGGCAACAGTGTGTAAAACCAGACAAAAATAGTTCAATGCGAGACGTTGTACTCTGCCCACCAAACATATTCAATTATTAAACTACACTTGACATTGTGACTGTAAAGCAGCCTATCTGTTACTATTCGTCCTTTATTATATGATTATGATTATTTTACAGTGTATAGCCATTGAAAATCATAAATCACAAATTTGGCCTACAGCCCTAACCAACGCACCACTACAACTACACTGAACAAACATCCAGTAGCACCCTTCAACTGTAAAGCCCATTTGCCTACTTTAGGTTGTCCTAGACAAAATATATAATATACATATTGCATTGTATCATGTGAGTGTTAAAGCTACATTAGGCAAACTCACACATTAGCAGCTCCAAATAGCAGCAAGAGGTAACTGATTGAACATTTTTAACCTCAGTACCCATAAATTATGTGGGTATGTTGGATGTCTGTAAACTGCACACAGCATACTCATGTTTACCACAATGCTTCATACCTAGACATAATGCAGTGAAGGATCATTCAAAAGTCTAAACCAATGGAATATGAGTCAGGGAGAGAGAGGCAATTTTATTTGATGGGAGGGGTGGAGGGGCAGGATTGACAAGAATCTGATGGTTTAAATGGTTAGAAATTTATACTTACACCTACTAGTGCAGCATGAGGTCACCATTAAAGATACTGTGTTTTCCAGGCAGTAAAAGTAATGGGAGTTCGTTTCATGGGGTCGTCCATTGGACCTCCAGATTTGCTCACAATAGTAAAAAGACGTAAGAGGTGTATGGAAAAGAGAGGATTTTTTTTTCTTTAATTTACATAACAATCCCCAATGCTTAAGCCAAAGCTATATGACACAACTAACAGAACCCATGAAGTGTGTTTGGCTTACAGTTGCATTGTAACTTCTGCCACAGATGCAGTACACACATCCTCTCATGTCGCTGCATTGGTTACACTCCGACTGTGGTGAGCTCTCTGTGTTCACACTCATGCACTATACGGGTGACGCATGAGTGTATCCTTCTCAGCAGACTTCCACCCAACCGCCCATCCACCCACCCACCACACACACACACACACACACACACACACACACACACACACACACACACACACATAAGTCCTAGAATACCCGTAAAAACACTTATTCATTTCCACTCCCCGAATTGCTCTTTGTTGCTAATATCCTCACAATAACGCCTGCAGGAGATAGGCGAGACTCACTTCAGAACTAAAAAAAAAAGAAAAAAACTGTTCAATGACATATAAAAATGTTGGGAGGCTATTCAGAGAGTAGAGTGGCGTCAGGCTGTGCAGGGGAGGAAAGTTGCTGTGACATCTAAGATGAATACATACTGTACAAACAAGGCAGTCCATGACAGCAACCTACGCATCGCCTAAACCACAAGAAGTCGTTCAAGGCAACCCTCCTCCCTCCAATAAGAAATACAATTCATGGTGTGTTATGTTGCATCAAGGACAAAAGCAATACAAAATGTCTTTGTCACTGTGGAAATTAAAGCACCTTTTTGCTTATGATTATATCTGAAATAGTTGATTGCATAAATCTGGAATCTTTGAGTTCTTGCGAGCCTGTCAATGCCTTGTATCTCGGCAAATCAATAGAGTAAGACAGCTAAGCCTGTGGCAAATAATCCATCTTTAAACCTAAATATAAAACAGGTAGGATCAATTAGAGCTACAGCAACAAACTGATGAATCCATGTCATTATCCGTCAGCCTCTCTTTAGCGCTCTCTTGCCCAGAGGCTTTCTCATCACCTCTGACCTCTGACCCTGAGGGGAGGACAGCAGAGGAGGGGGCAGTGGCGTGCAGACTGAAAGGGGCAGGGGCAAAATTCTCTAAAAGGGCAATTTCTGCTCTGTCCTGGTGGCTCAGTTGGTTAAAGCACCCACCATGTAAATACAGCGTCTCCCATTTTTACTGCCTCTTTCCACTGTGAACTGTCTACTGTCTAATAAAGCAGAGATACCATAAAAATAATGTTGAAAAGGGAGGGGGGAGGGGGAGGGGGGTTTAAAATCTGCTTTTGAAAAGTAATTTCTGGTGAGTTTGTACAGTGACATGTACAAACCCTTTCAAGGGAGAAAATGCAATATACTTGCATTTCTGCCCTCTCACTGAGATTAATATGTAATCCAATCTAAAAATTACAGGTATAAAATTAAACTTTGAAATATCAAATAGGACCCTACGCCTTACACTTTAGTAAGATAGTTTCCATTTCCACTTTTGAGAAACAAAGAAAAAATGATGCAAACATGAAGTTGTGAAATCACTCGACCAGTATTGGTATTTCTAGATGATGTCACTCGCTTCATACAAAACAGTGTTGGTATCCAGTAATTGAAATCCAGGAATCATTATTCCAGGAGCTGCACTGTTCTATCAGTAAGAGTCAACACCCAACTCTGTTTTCCCTGAAGAGTTCCAGGTGAATCTGCACCAGGCTGCTGGAACTGAAGGCATTTTCAGAGTCACTTTATTGGTAGTTTGGCATGCAATATAGCCAATATTCAGACCAATAGTGATCATACAGTTAATAATGGAAAAATACACAAGTGAAAGGAGCTACAGACATTTTATTTATACACACTGGATAAAAGTAGGAGGCAAGTGTCTTATGCTGGAAACATGTTGGCCTCGAATGCGCACTGCTGACCAATGTAAGTAGTTGAAGAGACGTAAGGCACGTGCACTTGGCTTGAATAGCCTACATATAATGATAATACTGCGATATTAGTGTTAGTGATGCCTGTTTAGAAACTATCTGCGCCATTCAATAATGAGAATGAAATTAAAGAGAATATTGATGTGCTGTACCTGTATGTTTGCAAGTGAAAGAAAGTAATTTCAGGTGCTCATTATGTCTTTACCCGGAACATACTGTCCCAAATGAATCATGTGGGCGGATGTGTGAGATGGGATGGAGAGGAGCAGGTGAAGGACACTGATGTCAAGAATCCCTTTGATCCTATGAGGTAAATCCCCCTGATGTCATTGAGGCATTCTACTTTGCACACATTGACTATGAATGAGAAAACACAAGCTCTTCTCCTCGTTCGTGACAGACCGGATTCATATTGGAAGTAAGAAATCAGGGACACATTGAAATTAAGAAATATAAAGTACCGGTATAATATATGTGTTGCACATCATGTGGTACGATATAAATCAAACCAGATATCATATTCTTCATGTAGAAGTGTAATCCTAAATCTTGGCCCCCCCCTAACAAGACCACTCATCAAGAACACTCATCCCCAGCCCCAGGCAGGCTGCAGGAAACGCTTTAAAATGAATGTGCAAACTGACACCTGAAATTAAATTTGCACGGATAACCAACAGTGTCCTTATTATAGATCTGCGGCCTTATCCTGCCAACCTCAGCTCCCGAGCAGTTTCTGAATTATTAAAAGTTCTCACTTCAATTATTTAATCTTTAATTAAAAAAAAAATGCAGAAATTGGATTTAAAATATTCAAATACATTAGACCTCCAGAGCAGCAGCTGCTTGCATTGAAGTCCAGAGTCCAGACTAAACTAAAAGAGTGTAAAGCCGAACTATTACTGGGAGGTTTTGTTAGTGACTGTGTACTGAGTTCTTGACTTCTCAGAAACTTTTTTTTATTTTCCTCGGTGAGCCAATGATTGGTTTAGTATTGCATCACATTCTGACTAAGTGGATATTCTCTAACAGAACATAATGCAATAACATTAATCTCTACTAACTGAGGTAATGATTACTAAGCAATGTCACAAAGCAGTCAGTTGACTGGATGAGCATCACAATATTTCACAATTTAAATTTCTCTGCAGTTTCTTCCCACAATCAGAGCAATTGAAGATGTTAATGTCTACTTTGAGGTGGGTGTGGTGGAGATAGAAAGGTAAAGAGTGCTAAGTTGAGCATGGAGAAAAGTGGAAGAGAGGAGACAGAAAAAAATGATTAGAACTGCCTAACCTCTCCTCACTTCTCCAGTATGAGCCGCCACCTGTATGCACACTTTTGGTTTGTGTGCTGCAAGTTGAGACAGTGGTTTCAGTGTTAAAGTGTTTCAAAGAGTGTGGCTGGATGTAGTTCTTAGGGAGCACCACAAATGAAGTGACAAAGAACATTTTACCACAAATGCATCCGCCAAAGTGTGGAGGCTCCTCAAATGTGACTACAGACACAGACACCTGGCCACAGTGCCTCAACACCTGCACACATGTTCGTGTTCGGCGACTGTTTTTTTTTGTAATTTTCTTCCCTTCCGAATCATGCATTCTTTATGTAGCCTTGTAGAATTTAATAAACATTGCCTCTACTCCCCTGCAACACAGTTTTAAGGCCTTTTAAAAGAAGCCTGATGAATTATTGAGTTGAACCTGGCAATTCAATAGGAGTAGGTCACTCCTGAGAAAGGCAGTATAGGATAAGAGGCTGAAGAAAAAAAAAGATTCAGCCACTTTATCATACTGTGGCTGCAATTTGAAAAGTCTTTTTCTGGGTTTCTTACCTGCATGACTCACCTTTCTTCACCTCAGCCTCTCAGAAGGTGTGAAGAGATGAGGTGAAATTTTCCTTTAATGTATGAAAGGGAGCGAGGGGAGCAGATGCAAGGCGTCAAGGGCAGAGGTTTGGGCATCAACTGTGACATTAGCAGCTACTGGACATCTGGGCAGACTGTAATGAAGGCAGAAGGCTCCCTGGTGGCAGAGAGGTCTCTGTTCAGAGATGGAAATGTCACCAAGACCTTTGTGCGTACAACAATTTGACATTCAAATCAGTCATTTGCCATTTTTCCAAATCATGATCTCCCGTGCATAGACGCCCACAGACACGCAGAGATATGCTCTAGACACACACACACACACACACACTAAATGAGGCATGGAAGCAAAAATATGTGCATCTACACACACAAAAACACACCGCAGAACATCAAAGAACACTCCTGGGCGCGTTTATGGCAGATGTTCAGCTGCATGTGAATCGACTGTCTCCAGGACAAGACATAAGAGGCAGTATTACATTATACACAGTGAATTAAGATAACTGAGGGGCCATCAAGACCAACATCATAACTCCCAGCTCATGTTTCCATCTGGAGCTTCATCCACGTTTTCATCATGAACCCTAACTGCTGCAGTACAGTCAGGCTGCTTTCAACTTACAGATCAGTACACATTACTGATGACTGTAATCAAAAATACAGGGTGTTTCTAAAGTAGGTATACATTTTTATATGCATTATTAATACTCATTGTATTATTAAATATCTCTCCTTTTTCCAGGAACACCTATTATTTACAGACTATTGGATGTTGAATATTTTTTTTAAATGACTGAATAAGTTAAAAATTACTTTGTTTTTCATTATTATAAAAAATTGTATACCTACTACTTTTGAAACATACTGTATTACCCCTCATCCAAATCAGTTCATAATCTGATTACTTACTTTTTGTTTACTTTGCCACTAAAGTCCATAGTACTGTATATTAAATTTAAAAAGACCATTTATTTAATCAGATGGAGTTATTAGCGTCTTCTACTGCCAGTATTTACCAACATCCAAGTGATGAAAAATCACATTTATACTCTAATCTCACAAGCAAAATGCCCTTTTCCCTGCAAACATATTTTAGAATAATCCATTTAATCAAAATTAATAACTTTTTTTCTGATGTTTGCAGGATCAAGAGTGATTACAGTTCCCAGTGTCTTTTTTTTTTTTTAAATGAGATCGATGTCTTCCCCAACCATTAGAGCACGACCCTGTGCCAAACAACAGCAGCACATAAACTATAGTACATAGGAAAAAGACAAGGCTGAATGGGCAATTAGTTGTTTCTGAATTCCCAACTGAATGGTAATCTAATTAGTACGGCCCTAAAGCTTTATATGATCATCCTGGATCATTTTCTTTCATTTCCGCTCCTAGTTGTGGATGTATTCCAGCTGCTGGGAGTAAACACACTAATGTACTGTCCTCCGTGGCCCAAAAGCTGTACTCCTAACGTGATTAGCATGCGTAGAAGCCTCATTGCAGATTACTAGATCACCAACTACTGAAAAGGGAGGGAAGTCTGATGGAAATACCCCCCACATCAAATCATCCAGATGTGAAGAGTTTGCAGCATACTTCAGGGATAAGATAACCACCATCAGGTCTGGTATTGCTCAGCTATGGAGTGATACCTTTGAATCCCCCACCTCACTATGTGAGACAACCCTAGAGTCTTTTGCCCTGGTTGATGCTGAAATGCTTATGAAGGTAGTATCACAGCTTAAGCCCTCCACTTGCCCTCTTGATCCTATCCCCACCACCTTTTTTAAACCAATTTTTAACTGTTTATCAGATGACATCCAAACAATCATTAACTATTCTTTACAGACAGGTGTTTTTCCAACCACACTTAAGACTGCTATGGTGAAACCCCTCCTGAAGAAAAACCACCTTGACTCATCAGTCCCCAGCAATTTTAGACCAATTTCTAATCTTCCTTTTTTAAGCAAAATTTTTAGAGAAATCAGTTTTTAAGCAGTTAAATGATTTTCTTACCTCAAACTGCATTTTTGAAAAATTTCAGTCAGGTTTTCGGGCCCACCACAGCACAGAAACGGCCTTAGTAAAGGTTGTGAACGACCTTAGAATCAACCTGGACACCAAAAAACTCTCCGTCCTTGTTCTCCTTGACCTGAGTGCAGCTTTTGATATAGTCGACCACAATATTCTTATAGACAGACTACATAAATGTGTTGGCCTCTCTGGTACTGTCCTTAACTGGTTTACGTCCTCACACGTACCTCACAGGTAGAGAATTTTTTGTTGCCCTCGACAAACACTCCTCTAAGAACTATCACATCAACTGCGGCATACCACAAGGCTCGATCCTAGGTCCAGTCCTTTTCAGTCTGTATATGCTGCCCCTTGGCAGTGTCATCAGGAGACATGGCATTCATTTTCACAGTTACGCTGATGACACTCAACCGTATATTGCTGTTTCTCCTGATGACACAAGTCCTATTGATGCCCTCCATAAGTATATTTTAGACATTAAAGCTTGGATGGCTCAGAACTTCCTTCAGCTCAACCAGGACAAAACAGAGGTACTCGTCATAGGAGCAGAGGCACAGAGAGAGGTAAACTGACTTCTAAATTGAAGTCACTGGCACTCAGTCCCAGGCACCAGGCTAAAAACCTAGGTGTCATCATAGATTCCAATTTAATTTTCGATGCCCACATCCGAAACGTGACCAAATCTGCCTTTTATCACTTGAAAAATATTGCCAGAGTGCGTCCGTTTCTCTCCCAGGCCAATACTGAGAGACTAGTGCATGGTTTTATCACTAGTAGGCTGGACTATTGTAATGCTCTCTTTTCTGGTCTACCAAAAAAAGCCATTGATCAACTCCAACTTATACACAATTCAGCTGCTCGTGTGTTGACCAGGACCAGAAGGAGAGCACACATTACACCTGTTTTAAAATCGCTGCACTGGCTACCTGTTAGTTTTAGAAGTGATTTTAAGATTCTTTTATTGGTCTACAAATCACTAAATGGTCTCGCTCCCGACTACATGTCTGACATTGTTTTAAGATATGTACCCACTAGATCCCTCAGGTCCTCTGGTAGTTGTCTCTTGGTTGTTCCTAGGGTCTGGTCTAAGACCCACGGCGAGGCTGCTTTTAGCCACTATGGCCCCAGCCTGTGGAACGGCTTGCCAGAGGACCTGAGGGTGGCAGAGAGTGTGGATATCTTTAAAAGAAAACTTAAAACACACCTTTTTAGCCTGGCTTTTATCTAGTGTGTGTTTATTTCGACCTGCACTTTTACTGTTATTTTTATTTCTTATTTTATTATTAGTTTTACTATGTTATATGTTATTTATTCATTTCCATGTTTAAACTCATGTTCTTTTTTAACTTACTCTTATTCTCATTTTTTATGTTCAGCACTTGGAGTTGTATTTGATGTATGACTTGTGCTATATAAATAAAGTTTCATTCATTCATTCATTCCACAAAAGAAAAACCCCACACTATTTCTTGATGTGTCAAATCATGATTTACAGCATTGTTGATGAGCGTTCAGAAGACCAAAACAAAAACTATATCCTCTGTTTATTTTACGCTGATGATGATATGAGCTGTGGCTTCCCTCATTTCCCTACTAGAGAGGAGAGCAGGAGAGAAGGGAGGGAGAGTGAAGGGGAGGAAAAGGAGAGAGAGAGAGAGAGGGAGGGAGGGGAGTGAGTAAGGAGGGGAGACACGCTGCCCGTCTTTGTTCAACCAATGTACGGCTTTGGCCTGATGACATCAGCGGCTTCCTGTAACCATAACTACAGTAATCTCCCTGGATTTGGCAGCAGGTTGCAGAGGTGGGCAGAGGTTCATTGGCTGCTGACACCTCAGTAGACGCTTGCATAACAATGTGCACACAACTGGGAACACCCTGATGAATGTTCATTAGGCCGCTCCGTCCCGTCGTATTCCTAAATAAAATAACATGAAAACGTAGCGGTCGACTGTCCTGACTTCAGAAATATAAAGGTAGGTAAGGCAGGGTTTCTCAAACATCATGTCTCTGGAACCCACTAAAGGACCCCTGGGTGTCCCTAGACCCCAGTTTGGGAACCACTGAGGTACGGAACCGACCCTAAAAGGAACTTCTCAAATGTACTGGACAGCTATTAATATTAGTATGGGAGCACATCCTCTTGGTCACTTCTTATGTGCAACAATTCAGCTCTATAAATCAGGGAAAGATTCATGTTTCACATGAGGAGTTCCTGAAATAACTAGAACACAGAAAGCAACTAGAAAATGCCTTCAGCCACTGCTGTAACATGGAGGATTCTGTACAGTACACCTGCTGGGGAGTAAACACAGTCCAAAGTTGAAATACCTGCACAAAGCTGATTGAGTCAGATCCTGTTCATTTTGTCAGCTGTATAAGATAATGTGATGATTGTGATAATTCAACGAGTGGTAATGTGGTCAACCTTTGTACTCATAGCGAAGTTCTACATTCATAAATGCAATCTTGTTGTAATCTTGTGTTGTTGACTTTCAGCACTATAGACACACATTGCAAAATATTAAGTCATCCTCTGCCTCGAAAATTATGCAAATATATGATAAGTTTTAAGTTTGTCTGAAATCTGGATCTATTCTTATAGCCTTGAATGGAGTGTAAATGTGTGGGGTTTTTTCAATTCACTGTTATTAAGATTTGTATTTATTTGGCTTGCAAATCTCCCTAGTTGTGAGATTTCTGTTTTATGGTTCGTACTCAGGCATTTGTATACGTCACTTTGATTCTCCCTATGTTACGTGGTAAAGTGGTAATGTGGTTGACTGCCATATTTGGGTGTAATATGAGAGCTGTCAACTTGGATATACAGTATGTCTCTGTTTCATTGATGCTGTAATCCAAATACATGGTTGAAGCTGTAGTGTAGTTAGAGAGGAGTCTAATGGTGGAAAAGCCTGAAATGTTCTCTTCTCAGTGAGCCGGATTCAACCAGCAGTCAGGTGATTGAGTGCCAAGGTTAGCAGATTCATGCCCAGGGTGAGAGACTGCAGCCCTGTGTGGGTAGTGATGGTCTCTTCTTCACTGCAAACATGGAGTGAATATACTGGTCGCTACCATCAGAGTCCCTCTCTGCTAGTCCATCAATCAGTGGAGAAGCACATGCAGTGGAATCAGAGAGTCATTTCCAGCCTTGTTATATGACCCATGTGGTACAGCAAGACCCGAAAGCAGTGGCTGTTCAACAGAGCAGGTTTTCAAATTTACTCCCACACAATTAACATTTCAGCCTCATTACTGGGCTGGCTTGCCCATCAACAGAAAATAAATCTTTTGATCATTTTTGCGTTCACTCCCAGATCCAGAGAAACGCCTAAGCTTTACTTAATGGACCAATTTGTAACCATTTAGCTACAAAGCTTGTGGAGGTGGCATCTATGAGGCACTGCATATTGTCCATTTTATAAAACTGTTATTAAATCTGTTGCCCTGCCCATCATGGGCTTGGAGCAAAACAACTGCTGGGGACTTTCTTCTTCAATATCCTCTAAAGCAGTCTGATAATGAGGGGATTGAAATAGACTCACAAGGATAGCAGACATTAGGGGAGTTTGGAGAGAATTCGGGGCTCCATGTAAAGGTAGTAATTGGGTTTCTGTTATTGGTTTTCCTTAACTGAATGAGGTGCACCATGGTGTGCTGCCTACACACCATAGGAATGGGAAGACTTGTCACCGGCTGCCAAGTCTTCTTCCTGGATCGCTGTGTCTCAGCAGTTTTTAATTAAAATGCTCCATTTGTGCCACCTACCCCAGCTGCCTGGGAGAGAAAATACAAGAGAATAAATTACTGCGTTCATCCCTGCTGGCTACGGCCCACCGTTTCACTACATTTCATTAAGACTGATATGCCACCTTTAAAACAACATCTGGGGGCTTGTTTATGGTTATTGACTGGAAACTGTGATGGATTGTCCATTTAAAGGGAAGACAAAAAGACGCAAACAGTTCTAAATATTTTGGGCCGGGGCTATTCTTAGGAGTGTTAGAACGGAGAAGAGGTTTGGATGGAGTGGAAACGAGCAGTTTGATTGAATCTGGCCTTGGCTCTGCGATCAGCGGGTGCTGCTGGGATCTTGTCAGGACAGCTATTGAACAGGCTACTGCAGGCTGAAGTGTTCCCCTCTTATACTGGTACACAAGGTTGGATTTATAATGGCAGTGAGATAAACACTTAAACCAGTCTTATCATGTCCCATCACATCCTCTACTAACACTCCTGCCTGCCCTCCCCCATCGTATTCCACTCTGATATCATAGTATGCTGCTGTTCTAGCTTGCACAAACCTACACACACACACACACACACACACATTAAACCCATATTAAACCCAGGCAGGATCTCTGTAATGGTCATGGCAACACCGGTGCAGCTAATGTTTACACACTACACTGTCCTGCGTATTGATCTGACAGGAAGCGCTGTAGATTTTCCATTTGCTCAAGTACATACATTCATCATCTACGGCATCCGCCTCTTTACAAAGTGAGAAACAGCCTCCTTGTCTGGTTTCAGCTCTCTGTCATTTTGGAAACACTCAAACCCCCCCCTGCTGATGGAGACAAATATTTAGGCTTACAGGCAGCTCTGCTACATAATCATTCTAGCTTCTCTCAGTGGTGCAGTGGGTAATTTGGGTTTGATGTGCCCAAAATCTTTCCATTTCGAGGTGGAAAGCCTAAAGCGACTTGTGCTGTTTCAATATGAGAGGGAGCCAGCCCTCTGTCATTACCTGCTGTCACACTAAACGGTCATCGTTGCCTTACATCGTCTCGTTATTTTCCCTGCAGACAAGCAGCGCTACACGGGAGCCACGTCCCCCCCCCACCCCCCATGTTCCTCCTCAGCTTCCCTCACCTTGTCAGCCTTGTGGGAGTAATTGCATCTACTGAGCGGGGCGCTGTGTAGGGTCCCACACTATTACCCCCGACTCCCAGCTCCTCAGGGACTTACCATCAATCTGTGTGTGTGTGTGTGTGTGTGTGTGTGTGAGAGAGAGAGAGAGAGAGAGAGAGAGAGAGAGAGAGGGGGGGGGAGGGTATAATGGTCTTGTTTTTTAGATAAGTGGCTCCACGTCTATTGTCTAGACTAAAATTTAAATGAGCCTTTCTAGCTGTTGTGCATCTCTGTATTGCATGATCCTTCATTAACATATTATTGACAGAATCCAGTGAGTTCAGTGTATGAAAGCGGTTGAACAGCTGCGCATTGTAAAATACGCCCCCATTCATCTTCCTGTAGAAGTTAGATAAACACAGTGGGCTTCTCTCTGGTTCGTCTGACTCATCTGGCCTAACCTACCACATCATCACACCCAGTAAATCAAATTCACATACATTCAAACAAGAGGAGTGCACCAGATAGATCTAGCAGACAGGACATAAACCAGAAGCCGTCCTCTCCATCCTCGGCTCAGCTCAGTATGGTGGTGAGACAGCCGACATCCTGGAGGACGCTATTGCTCATCTTAATATCCTGGTGCTAGAGACAATGCTTCATCATGGAGTGTCTGAGACACATTGTGCAGCACAGAAAAAAGAATAATCAGGGAATAAAAGAGTGGATATCAAAAGAGATTCAGATGAAGGGATTTTTCAAATTGCAGCTATCAGCTGATTTTCTTGAAGGAGCGTACCAGTGGCATTTAGAGTTATAGCCCATTTACTTCTGTCTACGTTTAGTTTGCTTGTTTTTTGTCATTTTTAAAATACAGACTTTATGGGGCCAAACCTAGCTTTAAGTTACCAAAGATGGCCCAAAAAAAAAGACATGGATGTGACAATAAAGTTTGAAAGGTGCAAGCATTTTGAGGGATTATTTCCTAGAGGAGACTTCCATTTTCAAGTCTGTAGAAGTTGTTTTTCATACTGTACAAAAATATAAAAACTGCTTCTTCTGAAGGGAGGAAAACAAGCCCTGATATCTCCAACCATACTGACTCCGTGTAGACACCAAGAGGAAGAATGGAAAGGAGAGGGGCAACCTAGACGATTGGCACAAACTTAAAAAAACAAACAAACACTGGTGTCCTTAAAGAACATCTCTTCGTAACCCACCGCCCAGGCATTAGTCAGGAGGAGGCTTGGCAAGAAACCCCGTCTTTCTTTGACATGATGGAAAATCTCCGACATGTTTCGAAGATGTAATTTAGCTTCCACTGCGGGCCCGGGGTCTGCCATCTATCTGCCTCAGCCAGTGCCTCCTCACCCACTGTCTCCATGATTGTGACGCAACCTGCCTCTCCAAACAAACTACACTGCGCTGCTTTGGAACATACTCAGTTTGGATTTCCAAGAATAGATGTGGTAACTACCATTTAATCTAAATCTTGTGACTTTTCAAAAAAGTACAGATGCCTCCAGTTACGTAAAAACACAAGGGAACCGGAGGGCCGAGATGAGAGGTTAAAGAAAGGAAAACATGGCAGTTTATCACAGAGATGTCAGTTTTCCACTTGGTGAGGGCTAACAATAGGCCTCTCTGCGGGAAACCTCTGATTTCATTATTTGCTTGTTTTGCCATTTGTCTCCATGACAATATCCCTTCAAATCGAATGGTACAACTAGCTTTGCTTCAACTAATTCCAAAAATACACACCGCCCAGGAGGACTGACCAGGCGGCTGAGGTCTTTTGGTTCAGATCTCATTTCCTGAGGATTCTCCCTCAGCTCTCTCCCAAGGTCTTCCATTTGGAGGATAGAGAGAGAGAGAGAGGGAGAGAGAGAGAGGGAGAGAGAGAGAGAGAGAGAGAGAGAGAGAGAGAGTCCTCCACCACTGCTCTATCACACACCAGATCTGTCCACATTGTGAAGATGGTGTTCCCTTGTCCCTTGTCATGTTGGCATTTTCATTTGTTTGTACCATTTGTACCATGTGTTGGAGAGTGATGGATGGAGGGGATTACGCAATGTAAAGGAGTGAAGGGGCGAGATGCTGATCATGCCGACTCTGTTGTGGCAACCCAGGGAGGAAACACTGGCACAGGCTTCGACAGCGGTGCTGCAGCATACAACTGGCTGTTAGCATTCCCAAACACCCATTACTACACTCCAGGCTGGGGCTTGAAGCGGAGTTCACTCCATGGCCAGGCCAACGATGCATATTACCATTAACGTCTTGTGTCTGGCAAATTTGCATAGGCTCTGCACTGTAGTGAGCTCGTTCTCAGCTCAATTAACGTAGCTTCATATGGCATTACTGAGCCACATCCTGCAAACCAAAATCACATTGTGTAAATACAAGGGTGTCACCAGGTGTCACCATCCTTTCCAGGCTGTTTGTGTGAATTTAAAACCACCGTCGGTGTCTCTGTGCACCAAACAGAAGGTGTTTTACAGCCATCCGCTCGTCTCTTCATTAGAATGCAGCTCCAGCCCGCAGCTGCACGCAGAGCGGAGAGAGAGGAATGATGAAACCAGAGCTAAAAATAGCTGCCTCCCAGGATCCCCCCTCATACGGCACTGTAAACACTCAGAGATCCAGCGACAGGCAGCACCAGCCCAGGCCTGTGTGTGTGTGTGTGTGTTTGTGTGTCTCTGTGTGTGTGTGTGTATGCATACATGCTTAGAAGCTGGTGTGTGTGTGTGTCGGACACATCGCAGTCCTCCTTGTCTCCCGTTCCCCAGCCATAAACCAGTGTTTGGATTGGCAGCCATGCATTATCGAGCTGCTGTACAATTAAAGCCATCTGTGGGGTTTTACTTAAAAAGGGTCTGAGGGAAACTTACAACCAATGAAAGGCATGTAGTATTATTTTTACAAACACAGTTAAGCCCGCACACACAAAAGTCATCATCTCAATCAATCAAAGATCAGTCCAAATAGAAAACATTCCGAGCAAAACACACTGAGCAGAAGCCATCAGGTAATGATCGGCATTATGCCAGTATGGAAATAGAACAGGCAACATGCAACCCTTCCTTAAGGAGGCGGTCATCTCTATCAGAGGGTCTTGTTATGACACCGCAATGTCTCCACCTTTTCCACACTTCATTAATATAAGCAAACAGTGTCAAACACTGTACACACATACAGTATGTCGCCTACAAGCTCATCCAAACCACTGATCTCAATAGATTAGGCAGCATCATAAAAAGAAACCTGTTATGAAACTGTATCAGGCTATCTGGGTGATAATGCATTTGAAGAAAGTGATTCTCTGGGAAAATGGGTTGATCTCATACATAAACTCTATCCAAAATAGACATTTTGGATAGAGTTTATAGACATTATTCAAATTCAGGCAAAAAAGCGAAAGTATTCAGCAGCCTCTCATTACAGATAAAGGGCTGAGTCGATCTCTGATCCGTTCTTCAAACAAACATTTTACTGTCACTCCCATCGAGTTCTCCTGCCTACACCCATGTAGTAGGCTAAGCTAATAGGATTGTCGCACTACTAAGATGCATTTCTGCGAGCGGCGCTACATTTCTGTGCAATAATACCGCATTCATGTCTGCAGATCCAGGATGGATCATGGAGAAACTGAGGGAGATAGGTTTCCATGGCAATACTGTTTTTTCTGTGTGTGTGTGTGTGTGTGTGTTTTTTTTCTTCTCCTTAGGTTGACGTCACATCAGGCTCCCTGGTAAATCCTTTGCACAAAGGTGTGTGTGTGCATGTGACTGTGAGAGAAAATGGGACTGAATTGGAAAAAGGGTGACAGAGAGATTGCAGAGATCCATATTCACTGTATTATGAATGTATTGTGAATCATCCATTGACTGCTTTGATATAAAAGAAAGTGACTTGGCCAGTGTGACAGTACCTTCTGTTCCTGCATATTGGTCATTTACTGTATGTCCTATATTTATGTTAGCTCTGTTGTCTGTTATATACAACTGCTATAACACTTAATCTACTGTCAAGACCGTTATGGAATTAATTTTATATCATTCTAACACATTTTTAATGTCTATCAGGAAAATATTGTGCGCTGTGTTAAGATGATGCTGTGCCTGAAGGGATGTACATGCACTAGCTTGCAGAGGGCATTTGTTTTTACAAGCCAAACAGCAGTCAAATAATCTGTGTGCAATGCTGTCATCTAGTGGTATTGAATGAAAATTGGACCAGTGAACTGTGAATCAGGCAAGGTACAAGCTTCTTGAGTAGCAACACTTTACTGATTGATGCACTCTATGCATAAAGACAGCAGAAACCCAAACACTCACGGTTTAAAGTGCAGTACAGTAAAGTGCTTTAATCAAAGCACTTTACCATACTGTGAATGCAACTGTCCTACCTTTGATCCCAGTGGGAAGTGAGTCCACACTTACTTCCGTGCTTTACCTCTTGATCTACAAAGGACCTTGACATATAATTACATACAGAATACAGGCTTATATGAAACTATTTTTTTGTCCCATCTAGATCTTTGTTGCAGCTTCAAATCTGTTTTGACAACAGGCTAATTTTTGACACTCAATTTCACGCTCGCTGTTTTCAAGCCGTCACATCCCAATCTGCCGCCACCATTCGGCCGTGTCTGTCAAAGTGGGGGGTTCAGTTATGCCGGTGATGGTGATGAGAGGAGATGAGAGAGGCTGTGTCCCGATGACCGAGACGCAGGCTACGTTCCATTCCAGTCGTACAAGAGATGCCGCTTATTCCCTCTCAAAGAAGTGGCATTTAAATCCCAAAAGGAGGTGTTAGAAGGGCCATTTCTTATTCCCTATGTCAAATGAATGATAAAGAGGGAATAAGGGGCCGGCAGCAAAGTGAATGAGGACACATGGAAGGGAACAACTCGGTGCATTAGATCACACCCATGGCACATTTTGTATAAGGCGTAACGGGGTGCTTTCCCCGCATAGAACTCAGGTCCAAATTAAGGTCCCAGCACGTACCTATGGGTGCCAGGTGCAGGCATGGGAGAGCGTGAACAAAAGCGTGTGTGTGTGTGTAGTTATGTGTGTGTGTTTGAGTCTCTGTGTGGCAGGTGTGTGAAGGGGACTGTGAGAATATTGGCCAACTGAAGGTGTGATGGGCAGACTGCCACATCACAGGGACACGACCTCTCCGCAGTGGGTCTCCTCAGAGGACACAAGGGTGACAATCGACCGTAAGCAAAGTTATCTTGTCCACCAAAACCAGTGTCTTTCTCTGGATGAAGACAGATCAGTCTTTGATGTTAACTAAGAGTGGCACATCTCGCACTAGACTGAGAGACCACATTACACCCGTTCTTAAATCTCTTCATTCGCTACCTGTATCTTCCAGAATTGATTTTAAGATCATCATATTAGTTTTTAAATGTCTTCATGGTCTTGCCCCACCCTACCTCAGCGATATGATAGTGAGATATGTACCATGTAGATCACTTAGATCATCCAATAGCAGTATGCTGACCATCCCTAAAATTAGGCTTAAGAGTGGTGAGTCAGCATTTAGCTACCTTGGACCTACAGTGTGGAACTCCCTCCCAGATAAGTTAAGAGCCACTGATACACTCAGCACTTTCAAGAAGCATCTTAAAACACATCTTTTTACCATTGCTTTTTATTAGGTGGTGGTAAATTGGTTTACATGTATTTAGTGTTTTTTTTTCCTTTTACTTCTGTGTATTTAAATTGTATCCTTTGTTGTCCCTTGTACTATTGTTTTTATTGTTTTTCTCCTTTTATTTCTTTGTTTTTATGCCTTTTTATTCTGTGAAGCACTTTGTAAACAGTCTTGTTAAAAGGTGCTATACAAATAAAGTTATTATTATTATTATTATTATTATCTGATGATACAAGTTCATTTGCTGCCCCCTTCTCTGTAGGAATGGTTCTTGATGTGCTGCCATCTCCGATTCCTACCCACAGTTTTGTTGCAGCATGATCTCTCACAGTACCATTGGCAGGGCAAGACTCAATAAGAGAAGGTTTGTTGTGCTTTTGCCTTCAGGGTTCCTAGACTGTGGAAACACTCTGCCTTGCTAAGTTAGTATAATATAATCACTTCTTAAAATGCATCTTTACAGACTTACTTTTGTGTAATTGTTTTAGATTTTGCCCACTTTTAAGCTTGTGTTACTTCTCATGGTTTTTTTCTATCTGATTTCATTCCTATTTATTCTTCTGTTAATGTATTTTCTCACGCTCATGCTTCTTATTTTTGTCTCCCCATCATGTATTTCAGTATTCTTGTTTTATGCTTTCCTTTGAAGCACTTTATAAACTCTGCTTTTAGACACATGCTATATACATAAAGTTTATTATTATATCATTAGAAATGTTCAGTGACAGATCAAAAACTACTCAAAAAATATTCAAAAAGCACTAAGCACACAATGTGTATGTGTGGTCAATCCCATAATGGCTTATAATTCAAGGTGGGTTTGCATTCTCATTAAAAGACTTCATTCTCTCTCTCTAAAAGTATCATGTGCCCTTATTTAATAGCTTGAGAGAGGCTGTGGAGATGGATACTAAAAATACTCCAGTATTATCCCTAAAACATTGGCACAACCTCAGTAGATTTTGGCTCGGGCCTGAGGTTAGTCTCCCTAACCACATGCTGCAGTATTGTCCATGGCCAGTATCATTTTAGATCAAAGAACTTTTACATGACATTGTAGTGGTGCTGGCTCTTGTCATCTTCAATCAGCCGCAGATGACGCTGTGTGCTTCATATAAGCCAACATGTCAAATAGCAGCCTTTCATCACATGCTTTGAGTGCATCAGCAATCATCATTTATTGAACAATCCATTAAGAATATTGCTGGGAGTTATAATCAGGGAAACCGCTTACATCATGATGGGTGTTATCCCCATGAGAACATTGCTACACAACTGCACTGTTGCCAGCAAAAGTGTCTCACCAAGGTTTCAACTGTATTATTCCCATATCTGTATAAGCGATGTATATTTGCTTAATCTTAAAATATGCTCTTTCCCCTGTAGGACATTTTTTTCATCTGTTTGTCTTTGTTTCTGCCTGTCCGTCTGTCTCTTCACCGTCTCACTCTCTCACTCAGACTATATCGCTCTCCTCTCCCATCTATCCATTGTTGCCATACAAGGCAACTCTAGGAGCCAGAAACTACGTTCTTTCCCGAGGATTAACATAGTTCCTCTCAGCTGCAGAGACCAATCACAGCCCCGGCAGTTATAAATAGCTGGGCTTGGGGGAACGTCACACTTCCTAGAACAGAAATTTTTAGAACTCAGTCCCCCATAAAATTGGTGGAGCTTTTTGTCAGTGCGAGCTGTATTCAATCCTAAAACATCTACATGATATACAGGATATGTAGTTTGCAGGACTGAACAGCAACTGACTCAGACAGCCATATTGAATCTATAAACTGAAATACTGCGATCAAGCTTTGGATGGTGAAATTTGGCTTCAGACCACAACCAAGACTAAAAGAAAGGTTTTGTTTACAGTTCATGTTCTAGTGTCAGTGAAACCTTCCTGACCTTGGCCTGTTTGGATGCTAACCAACCAGACTAAACTACATAGACACATACATGCACACACACACATGCGCACACACTAACCCCCCCCACTAACCCCTAACCCTAAACCTAACCTTAACTCATTTGTATATATATTTGTGAGGACCTTCCATTGACTATATTCATTCCCTAACCCCTCACCCTAACCTTAACCTTCTCCACTATGCCTAACTTTAACCCTTACCCTAACTTAACACTACATTAGCCCCTTACAGATGTGAAGACTGGCAAAATGTTCTCACTTTGGAGGATTTTCCACATCTCTCTATCCATGTAAGGAAAACACACACAGAGGCAGACAGACAGATAGACACACACACAGACAGGTTGCACCCCCAAACATCAGCCACAAGAGAGCGCACTCTGGCTCAATGTCATGTGTAACTCCCTCTGACACCACGTTCACTCCTGCATCATTCTGTCTGTCTCTCTGACTGTCTCTCTCTCTCTTTCTCTCTCTCTGTCTTTCTCTCTTGTTACCAGCTGAAAGACAAAAGGGTGCAGGTGGTGATGGGGGGTGGGGGGGGTAGGGGTGGCTGCAGTAAACAACAGAGGGCTTGTATGTAGAGGTGAATAACCCCAGCTGGGCCGAACGTGCTGGCAGGGGCCCCTTTGTGTTGTTGCGAGTCCCCGTGTTTGTTCCAGCGCGCCGAGCCGCTGCTCGCGTCAGCACTAACGGCCGGCTGGCATGCTCCACGCTCTTATTGGCAAATCCCACTGAGTCATCAGCACGCCTCGAAACCCCTTTGTCCCCAGGTTTAGCTGAGCTCTGTTGACCTCCCTGTCATGCTCCGAGCCGCCGTGTGTCATGGGACTGGCCACACTACTGTTTGGCCACAGCATGGTGGGAGACACCGCATGGAGACCCAGCTGTGGTGGATCTATGCACGCTTCAGTACACATACTGATGCATAGGCACAGGGTGCAATAATCATGTGATTAAGAAATAAATGTATGTAAAAGGTCCGTGTCTACATCCAGCACCTTTTGCCATAGAATTGTTGTGCTCGACTAAGAAACTGGTGTGTTGTGATCAAAGCTGAAAGAAAGGGCTGTTTCTGGGGGAGGTAACTACGATATCCTGCCCCTTTGATCTTTTAAGATTTATTGGAGCATCTCCAGCAGAGGGAGATATTGACATATCTAGAGAAAGTGTACTACCATGAGATGAGCTCTCAAGTGCAGCAACATGCAGTGTAATTTACTTATCCAATTCAGATATCCAATAACCAGAGAATCCATGTAACCACTATACTCTTTCAAGATTAGAAAGTAAGTAACTAACTGTCATGGATACAAAATCTCAATCTGTATTCCTCCTCCTGGGACTCCTTGAAAAATCCTCAATCAGCCACACAGCTGTACTGAGGCGGGTGCAGAACACAGTTCTTCATTGATTTTTGCAGCATTTTCAATCCTGTTAATTCCCCATGTGATTCATCAGCAGCCAGGCAAGGACCCCCTATCACAAAGTAATGGTTCTTCAGTATATTGACAAGTCATTGTGTATCCTCTTTACTTTCAGCGCCTCAAAATATAGGTTATCTCTACGATGACCAAGTGCTTCTTTTTGCATAATGGTGAAAGAGTAATGAATTTGATATATTTAGGCAGGCGGTAAAAAACCTAAAATTTACTGACAGAAATGCAATTCCTGTGTAAATCTGACAACCTCAGATTTTATGGTGTTTAAATAAATGTCATACTGTTCATAATGTCCAATGACTAATGTTACAAGTCTGAAGGTGATCTGTTTTGTGTGATGAAGATCACCCAGAGGTGTGACCAAGTTAACTTCGCTCGAGTCCCAAGTCAGTCTCAAGTCATGAGGTACAAGTCTCAAGTCAAGTCCCAAGTCTAAATGTAGATTACCAAGTCAAGTCCATGTCATTAATGTCTAAAGTCTAAACAAACAAATCAAGTTTGATTTCTATAATCAGTTTCAACTTCAATAAATGCAATCATTCCATACAAATTCAGAAAACAGAATTTAAATTCTGTCATCTGGTGGAACAAATCTCATCACTTTCTTTTTTTTTTTTTATGAACTTTGTTTATTGGTTTTTAAACACAAATTGACAATAATGTAAAGCGCTTGTAAGTGATAGTGACATAGTAGTACAGTAAAAAAAAACAACAACAACATACAATACACAGCAACTAAAGGAAAACACAACACAAACAGTCAGCTTGGTCATATTTCACATACTACGGTAAACACTATAACCTCATCAGGCCAGAATAAGGATAAATAAATAAAAATAATAAGTAAATAAGATAAAATGGGATCTTATTCGGGGATAACTGGGAAGGTAATTTTCTCTGCATAGGCAAAGAAAGGCCCCCACATCTTTTTAAATTTCTTGGAAGAGCCTTTCAATGTATATTGGATTTTTTCAAGCTGTAAATTACTGAACATTTCTTTTAACCACAGAGTGTGAGAAGGCGGTGTTGGTGATTTCCATCTCATTAGTATTAGACGTTGTGCCAATAATGTTACAAAAGCTATCAGATCCGCTTGGAGCCTAGGCAAAGGCAACTGAGGGATGCCAAACAGAGCAGTAATGGCATTAGGTTCGAGAAGTGTCCCAGGTACCTCCGTCAGAGTATTGAAAATCGCAGTCCAGTAGTTACGCAGAGATGTACACGACCAAAACATATGCACATGGTTTGCAGGTGTTTGATGACATTTTTCACAAGAGGGGTTAATATTGTCATAAATTTTGCAAAGCCTAACTTTGGTCCAATGAGTGCGATGAACAACTTTACATTGAATCAACCCATGTCTGGCGCAGACAGATGAGGTATGCACACGTTCAAGAATATCCCCCCAAAGCTCCTCAGAGATCCCCTCCCCCAAATCCTCCTCCAAAAGAGCCTTCACAGAATTCAGAGAAGTTGAAGATAAGGTTTGGATTTGACTGTAAATATATGAAATCATACCTTTCATCACAGGGACCTGAGTGAGAAAAGCATCTAAAGGCGTGTCCTCAGGCAGGTTAGGGAACTGGGCATATTTATTGCGAACAAAACTGCAAATTTGCAGGTATCTAAAAAAAATGATGTTTAGGAAGAGAGAACAATTCCAAAAGCTGTTGAAAAGATGCAAATATATTATCAACATATAAATCCTTGAACTGCTTAATTCCATGGTTGGACCATATGGAAAATGCACCATCCGATAAAGAGGGAGCAAAAGCATGATTTGCAACTAGTGGAGCAGAGGTAGAAAAAGCTTGTAAACCAAAGTGACGTTTAAACTGGTTCCAAATCCTTAAGGAGGTTTTAACAATTATATTTTTAACATAGAGGGAGAAGGGGCAGTTGATGGGGGAGTGTACAAGAGCTGTCAGCGACACAGGTTTAGAGGAAAAAGACTCCATAGCCAACCAAGCAGGAGGGGGGTGAAATGTATCAGATTTGAGCCAATACTGTAAAATTCTAAGGTTAGCAGCCCAGTAATAAAACCTAAAGTTTGGCAAGGCCATTCCTCCAAGAGGCTTTGGTCTCTGTAAAAAGTCCTTCCGTATTCTTGTTTTTTTTTTGTTCCAGATAAACTCCAAAATTAGGCTATTAATTTTCCGAAAAAACGCTTGAGGGAGGAAAATAGGTATACACTGAAATAGATAGGAGAACTTTGGGAGAGTATTTATTTTTACAGAGTTGATCCTTGCAGCTAAATTTAGTGGGAGCAGTGACCAGTGTTCAAAGTCTTGTTGCATATGTGCTAAACAAGGTGTAAAATTGGCCTTAAAGAGATTTTTAAATTTGCTTGTAACTTGAATTCCAAGATATGTAAAACTATGCCGAGATATTTTAAATGGGAAATTATGTAAAGGGTATTTACGTGCAGTTGCATTTAGAGGAAATAGTTCACTTTTACCTAGATTAAGTTTATATCCCGATATAAAACTGAATGATTTCAGAGTGGCCAGTGCAGCAGGGACGGATACAGATAAGTTTGAAATGAAGAAGAAGAAGGTAAATTATTTACACAAACACAAGATCTTTTGTCAAGACTTTAGAAACCTTTTCAAGTCATCAAAGTACAAGTCAAGTCAAGTCTCAAGTCTTCTCTTCATGCATCAAGTCAAGTCTCAAGCAATTAAAATTGTGACTTGAGTCTGACTCGAGTCCAAGTCATGTGACTCGAGTCCCCGTCTCTGATATCACCTCTGATTATCAGTGGTTGGTCCCATTAGAAACTGGGGAAATAAGTGAAGGGGGATATGTATATATTGAGCACAATCTGTTTTTATTAAATGTGCAAAGAACAGTTATGTAAAACATGAACTAAGAGAGAGACAGTCTAAAAGTCCTGGATGCGGCGGAAGGACCCCACAGTGGGGTGCATGGCTCCCCACTCGGTGAAGCGCCGGTACTCTCCTTTTTCCAGCAGGTACTGGCGTCCACGGAAGTTGGGATGCTCGTAGAAGACCCAGGCGCCCTCCTGCACGTGGGCAGAGTGCACCTCACGGACGCGCCAGCGCTCTGGCAGGTTGGCCACATCCTCGGTGCACTCCAGCAGCTGGCCGCTGAAGTCAGGGCGCTCGTAGACACGCACCTTGAATGTGCCAGAGGTCTGCAACACAAAGAGTAGGATGTCAACATGACTCAGTTCATCTCTGTCCTATTGGTGGAGGGCAAACACCGGAAAATATATAGGCCGTTTGACATCCAATTCATGCAACAAGCTAAAACGTTCAAATTACTCATATTGCATCAAAAGCTTGCATTGGTTTCTTGTTAACTGAAGCCATTGCCTGAGCTTGTGGCAACACATCTGACATCACAGTTTGTCTCCTACTAAAGATTGGAGTTGTAACGCTACATCTTAACTTACATCTGCCCACTGCTATAAATCATTTCCCTCTACACAACTTCAGCTTCAGTGCATGAGAACAAACAAAACACTAAATATTGGCCGATAAAAAGCAGAGCTGGAGGCAGACTATTTTTGGAATTCATGTATGTTTGTATACTTTACGACAAGATGACTTTCAGCATCTTTCATTTCATTCTCCAAAATATTTCCCTTCATCTGTCATCAATGATGAATACACAGGTCAAATTGAACATGTACTCAGGTGTGATGGCTTTGGTGAGTTTACCTCCATGAATTTGTCAGGTTCATGTGAGCATGAATAGAGTGACAAAGAGAATGCTAGAATCGTATTGTGCTTTACATACATTATACAAGCTAAGTCTCAGAGCTTCTTATGTGTATACTGTACACACACTCACATATCGGATGATCCGGCAGGACCTGATGCTGTCATTGTAGCCCATCCAGCGTTGGTAGTCGGGGTACTCTCCCCTGGTCAGAATGTACTGAGAGCCCAGGTAGTTGGGCCTCTCATACAGCACCCAGCACCCACTCTCCACCCGGACAGAGTTGCAGTGGCTGAAGTGGGTGTTGAGCTCAGGACAGTCACTGCTGCACTCATAGTTGCGACCTTGGAAGTTCCTGTCTTCATAAAAGATGATCTGTGCATAGAGAGAGAGGGTGATGGAGGACAGAGGTTATTTAGTGGGTACAGTCATGCTCAGCCATCTCTGAATTGTATTATATCCAACCGGTCTTGGAAGTAAATCACTTGGTGCTTGGTAATTGACAATGATCTAGTGCACAGGTACAATCTTACAAACACATCTGTGTGTTTTCTTAGGGACACACACTTTACTGTTTACTTTTCAACACAACATATGCTAATGACAATACCTTTTAATAACACAATATGTGTTGTTATTGACATACATTATCTTGTGTCAAAAAGTAACATAAGTGTGTGTTGTCCCAAAGAAGATACACGGATATGTTAAAAATGACACATCCTTTGTAAGAGTGTAGTGTTTTCAACGGCACCACAGCAAGGCAAAGCAAATGATGTAACTTGAACTTTGCACAGTTGATGACTGTGTATCAAATAAAATATTACGGCACATGGATCACAAGCATTAGCTGCTCGACGGCCTACCTTTCCCACACGTTCCATGTTTGGGGCTCCCACCAACTTTTGATTACAGATTGTTTATACCCCCTTTCACATACACCGTATTGCCTACCGACCTGGGCCAGATTTATATATATGTGGGCACATTGAAACGCGCTGCCAGGGGAATCATTGTCATTTGAATAGCCTCAGCATTTCTATCTGCACAACGGCTGATGTTGCGATTATTTTAAACATGCACGGCTTTATACAATGATTACTCGCTATTGTAAGGCGATGGCTGACCTTTTGATCTCCCAATGCATGATTCCAGAAAAGATTTATTGATCCAATTAAATAGTTTTCCCTGCAGCTGGTACTGAGGCAGATACCATGAAGTTGGCTTCTGTCCACATGGCTCTGTAGAGTAAGCTTTAATGTCTGTGTGGGACGGGACAGGTGCATTCAGACTGTCATGATGCCCCACCCTCTACCTAGAACCACACCTCAGTGTGCAGCCAAATGGCCAGTGTTGAGGCTCTCTCAGAGACTCCCTGATAGACTTCATAGATGGCAGTCTCATTATTTCATTATTTCACACTGAGTGCGTTCACAGCCAAAGCACAGCGTGGTTCATCGCTGGAAGTGTACAACAATAAGGACGTTGACTGGAAGTTGTCCTACTTGACTGCAGGACTACCTGATGGCTCTGGCTCTGGCTCTGGCTCTGGCTCTGGCTCTGGCTCTGGCTCTGGCTCTGGCAAGGATAGTTTTGCTTTCAAAGATTATCAGATCACAGTTCTGACTGCAATATTATTTGATGCACAATCAGTACTCAGTTTATGTATTGATATACTTTAGGTGAGATTAAAAGGTTTATAGCTTAAAGTTCAATTTTATCTTTTAAAGGCCCAGTCGTTAATGCAGGACAAAATGAGTCATTCATGCAAACATAAACGTAAGGGTAGCACTGTCACAGGAAGGCATAACATGGGATTGAACAAATTTAATTGAGCAAGACCTGATAGTATGACGTATAGTATGTGATATGATATGAAACCTCAAAGTGAGTTTGAAGAAGTGTAATTTGTTTATGAAGGAATCTGGAAGTTGCCAATAATTAAACTCTGTACTGTATATAAGCATTATTCTCTTTCTTTGGAAAGGAAGGGCACATCCAGTTACTGTAATATCACAGATAATATAATTGTTTTTTTTCTTCAAATATCTCTCTTTGTATATCATGTATATACATGTATGTGTATAATTAGGGAGATCATTTATAGCACTCCTGGGAGCAGATGAGGGAACAGACAGTGCCACGCCTGTCATGGAGATCAAACCTGTGACCATAGAATGGCTTCTATCCACCAGGTCATCCTACTGTGCCATAATCAGTATAATAATATATTTTCTATATATGGAAAATAAATCACTTTCATGACTTTTGGAATGGCTTTGAATACCTGTTGTGTAGTAAGGTAACTGCATAGTATGCAGGTTGATCATACAATAGATCATATAAATTATACAATTATACATCATAATTTTCAAAATAACCAAATAATTCACTGTTTTATCATATTATATTTTATATGAAATAGAGATTTGACTTAAACCTCACACAAAGCTAAGGCACAAACTGAAGGTTATTGTCAAAGAAATTTATTGGAATGCATTACATGCATTACATTGCTACTGGAAACTGTCAGTGGTAAACATTTCAGACATTCATCATTGTTCTGATCGACCCCACAATTCCTTTCACAGCTCCCCAGTCTGAGTAGCGTTGGTACTCTCCCCTCTCCAGCAGGTACTGGCGGCCGCGGAAGTTGGGTTGCTCAAAGAACACCCAGGACCCTTCTAGGACTTTGCAGGACTGGACTTCACGACTCTCCCATTGTTCCTGCACCGACGCCATGTTTTCTGCCACCTCCAGAGATTGGCCGTCAAAGTTTGGCCGCTCATACAGCCTCAGCTTATATGGCCCGCCGGCCTGAAACAAATACAGCCAGACAAATGTATGCAGTTTGTGTTACAAAGGAACATTCTTTGGTGATATTTTTGAGACGTATACTGTGGATATGTGTTGTGTTACATTTTTGATGATCCGGCAGGATCTGACACAGTTATTGAAGCCCATCCAGCGCTGGTAGTCATTGTACTTTCCTGGACCAATGATGTACTGGTAGCCCATGTAATTGGGACGCTCGTACAGCACCCACCATCCACCCTCCACCTTGACAGAATTGCATCGCCGGAAGTAGCCACACAGGTCGGCCGAGTCTCCTTTGCAGTCGTAGGACCTTCCCTGGAAGTCCTTGTCCTCGTAGAACACAATCTGGAGAGGAATAGATATAGATATAGATGTAGACAGATTATACATATGTCAGGAGAGACAGGGTTTCCTAGACACCTATGTTTGCACTTAAATTAATCCCCATTGTTATACTGACTTTTTTCTTGCACCTAATTCAGAGAAAATGTTTTGGTCCAGTAAGAATGTGAATGGACTAAACACAAAAGTCCTCACCTTCTCCATCTCTGGAGTTCAGAATACTAGACTCAGTAGCCACACAATACTCTTTATACATGGCAGAGACAATAATACCAAATGCATGGTTAGCAGTACATGAATCAGAAATTACCATTCAAATATTCATCTAGACTCAGGCCATTGTTCTAAAGCACTGAATCACGCATCCACAGACAATAGCTGTTTAACATTGCCAAGTACCTCAGTCAATGCTCAATCCAAACTGATACAGTAAAACAGTAAATAAACAATAAGTGCAAAATGATTATCAAATATGGTGGAATTTCTGTATCTTTTTATATATGGAATACCAATCACTAGTTTAAACCACAGTACAAATATATGTCAATTGCAGATCATCACATAAATTGAATCGGCACTAACAGACTGCATAATCACTCAGTTAAAAATTGTAAGGATTGCAGGTCCATGAGATCAACAAACAACCAACATTACCACACTAGCAATATAAATATATATAACAGATACAAAAATGTAGTTGCACTCTATTTAGATTCAGTTTCAAGATTTAGTTCTGGTTAATGCATAATGCACACTCTTAAAAAATCATGATAGGATGATAGAATCATTGATAGGATGATTTGTAAGGCAAAGTTTGAAGTATTTTAATTAGTCTTTAAAGTCAATGATAGAAATCCGAAAAATTACATTTGAAACCGTTATCTACTTTGCAAGACTCAAATAAGATTTCTAAATTGTTGATTCAGACAGCTCATGGCTTAATAAGAAATTGATATATGTTGTGTTGAAGCTTTATAGTAATTAAAACACAATTAATACTATATGACTGACTTGATGAAATGTGCCAACAAATCCATGCCAAGACTAGAAAACGTGCTCAGTAGAATACAGACCTCCACCATGTCTGACAACCCCCCGCAACGCTTTACCCAGAGACATTACAAAAACTGTAAGAAGGCATGGCCCAGTGGTTCTTCCCTGCACAACCTTTTGTCAAAGTTGTAATATTATGTGAATCTGTTCTGAAATGCACAAAAATGCACCTTTTTGTGGTATGCCACGCCCACCACCATGCCCCCTTTTGGCCAATCCACATGAAAAGTTAATCAGTTCTTCCTTGGCCCATAACCAACCTCCATACCAAGTTTTGTGCAAATCTGGGCCCACCTTTTTGAGATATCCTGCTAACAGACAGACGGACGGACAAACACACAGATGCAGTGAAACATTGTGAAACTAGAAGGGCACTCGGAGAGCACAGACCTCCGCCAAGGTTCATGCTATTATTGCTTGTTCGTGAGTCGGATCCGGATCTGCTCCAAAATGTAATGGGTTCTTCCTTGGCCCATGCTACACCCTTCCACGAAGTTTCATGAAAATCGGGCCAGTAGTTTTTCCGTAATCCTGCTAACAGACAAACAAACAAACGGCACCGAAAACATAACCTCCTTGGCAAACATAACCCAAACCCTAAAAGAAAGTGGTTAACTAAAACATATTTGTACTGAAAAAATGAAACTCACTACTTTAGTATGTTCTAGCGTTCTGTGTTCTAGTATTGTTGATCTAGTGTTTCTCAAAGACCAATAAATATCTGAATATTGTTGTGAATATTGTTGTGATGCCAAACATGTATTTAAATTTTCCAATCACTTGTTCAACTTGAAAAAGGCAGGCCCTGACATCAATTGAAAAAACAGATGTCTTCTGAGCCACCGTTTTCATGTAAATTGTTATAAATTGTTTCAAAAAGTGTTCTTCATTAAGTTATTGATATGGATTCCTAAACTAATGTTTTTTATTTTATATGTGTTGAGCTTACCGTATGTTGAGCTTATTGTATTTTATATGTGTTGAGCTTACTTAATCTGTTGTATTTTGTTTTCCTGGTGTAGATATAGGATGTACTGTAAGCTCTTTTTGTGTATGTACTTTGTGTATAATAATTTCAAGCACACGTATGTCTTGTAACATGAAATTATGACAAATTAAAGACTAAACATACCCTTAAAAAGCATCTGTGATGGCGTCAACACTGTTAACCCTTTGACCCCATTTGTTATTATGTTATCTCTAGGTCTAGCAATGTTTATCATGTTGTACTGTCTGTCTGATGTCAATGTTGTAGCCTACACTAATTTTTTTTGTGGATCCAAGAAGACTATCAGTCATTTAGCTGGGGGTCCCACTATAAAGAATAAAGACAACATCACTGCAGATAAGAAAGGATTTTATTGATTTGACTGCAACACTCACACACAAAGGTGGGTGCTGGGGAGAAGGGCAGGTGTCCTGATGGAAAAAGGGTTCTAGAACTCCAGTGGCCTTCTGGAACTCTGAAATTACTCAGGGTTCTGGAACTCTAGTGGCCTTAAGGCTCTGGAACTCTGACCTTCCTCAGGATTCTAGAACTTTGATGGCCTTAAGGTTCTGGAACTCTGAACTTCCTCAGTGTTGTAAAACACCAGTGGTCTTAGGGTTCTGGAACTCTGAACTCTGAACTTCCACAGGGTTCTAGAACGCCAGTGGCCTTAAGGTTCTGGAACTCTGAACTTCCTCAAGGTTCTAGAATTCCAGTGGCCTTAAGGTTCTGGAACTCTGAACTTCCTCAAGGTGCTAGAATTCCAGTGGCCTTAAGGTTCTGGAACTCTGAACTTCCTCAAGGTGCTAGAATTCCAGTGGCCTCAAGGTTTTGGATCTCTGAATTCTGAAATTCCTCAGAGTTCGAGAACTCCAGTGGCCTCAGAGTTCTGGAGCTCTAAACGTTCTCAGGGTTCTAGAACTTCAGTGGTCTTAGGGTTCCCGAACCCCACATGGTCGTCGGTGTTCTAGAACTCTGTGATCCTGCGGAAAGAACCAACGCTGGGGGAGATGGCGCCCCAGTCCGTGTAGCTGCGGTACTCGCCGCGCTGCAGGAAGTACTGGCGTCCGTGGTAGTTGGGCTGCTCATAGAAGATCCACGCACCGTCCAGCACCACACAGGAGTGTAACTCGCAAAACTTGAAGGCCTCGCGAACCGATGGGCAATCTTCATCCCACTCTGCCATTTGGCCTCCAAAATCCTGTTTTTCGTAGATTCTGATCTTCCAGGAATTTCCATAGACCTTGAAAGAGTCATACACATTAGAGGATTAAAATTGATGGACGTAATTACATTAGTATTTGCTATCTAAGTCAGGTGGCCTATGTGTGTGTCCTAAATTACTCTGAGGCTTCTATAAATGGGTTTCTTGGCTGTTTTCCTGGTTTCCTTCAATAATTGATGTGCATGGGCATGGACATGAGGCAAACTTCTGCCAAATCATGAGCCTTTTATCTCTCCTTTTTGTCTGTTGGCTTTTGACTGATTACTGCCTGGTTGGTGCACCCTGTGGTATTTCACTGGAACAGGGCACTCTTCTGCATCAAATTTGGCCAGAATTGTTTAAACATCCAAAGTTCCAAAAAGCACACCTTTGAGCTTTGAATGAGTGATATATCACTTGAGTTGTATATGTTTTACTCAATTTGTAGCTTGGTGTAAAGGAACAGGAGCATTACTAATATTATTACATCATTAAGACACTTACACACTTATTTAAGACATTTGAACTTACACATGAATAAATATTCAAGCTCAATCACCTGCTGGCTATGTTCTAAAAATCAGCTATTGGGCTTACGTTTTTGATAGAGCGACATGACTTGATGCTGTCATTGAATCCCATCCACTGTTGGTGATCAGGGTATTCCCCAGGGGTCAGGACGTACTGGTAGCCGGCGTAGTTGGGCCGCTCGTACAGCACCCAGCAGCCGCTCTCCACCCTGATGGAGTTGCAGCGGCTGAAGTAGGAGTGCAGATCAGGGCAGTCGCTACTGCACTCATAGCTTCGGCCTTGGAAATTCTTATCCTCAAAGAATACAATCTGTATGGAAGGAAACAGAGTGAAATCCTGGTAAGCTGGTCAGCCAAACTTCTCACATCAGCAACAAAATTACTGTGACTTGCTTCTTTAGATATGATGTGACACGTAAAACACATACACAGGGCACAACAATAGCATATTGAAAAATACATAGCTGCCATAAAAATGTAAAATTACATTAAATTAGATGAAGGAAGATGTGCATATAGTTTCTCATATTGGCTGTAATATCTTGAAAACCTTTTGAAGCTAACATTTCATAAGGCTCCTTACCTTCCCCATTTTTAATGATATTGCTCACCTCCCACCCAGCTGCAGCTGTGTTGTGGTTTATATCGAAATGCAGAATGTGCCGACGAGGGAAAGCCATTGTCATCTAAATTACCTTGATTTGCATATCAGCAAAATGTTTGTTCAAGTTTGATTTCCCTTTGTCCAGATGTAATGGCCTCATATCAAAGAATTGCCAGAACTGAGATGTGAAAGTTATAAAGGCCAACTGCCCTACTCTGTGACCACTATGTGTATTATTTCCATTCAGTACTTCCCTATCAGGGGATTATTATTAAGGTTTCTTATTTGGTTTCTATCAGCAGTTTTTGTGTGGGACAGGAAATCATTTTGTAAAGTGTTTTCATTTTGCTTTTGCACATGATGATTGCACAGGATGAAATAACAGCCAATCGTCATCATGGTAGGGGCAACGCAATCCTTTATCTCGTACTTTTGAACAAGGGTCGGCTGTAGTGAAGCTTTGGAAGTATGATTTCTTATCTTTGATGGCCATACATCATATTTAGGCATAATTTTCTTGTTAGCAATGCCTCAGTACGCTAGTACTCATTTCAGGATACTGAGAGTCGAATCGGTTAAAGAATTAGCACAGCAAGGCATTGTAAACAAAATCTACCTGAATAAGAAATCACAGAACTCTATTCAAAAAGAAGCACATTTGGTTGATTGAAGGTTACTTTTTTTTCTCTCTTTTTTTTTCTTCATACTTTGGCTTTGATGATGTCATTTCTCTTCGGAACCTCACGGTAAATGCTAGCGAGGGTTTTCCTAGATGACTGGAGAGCCAGGTGAAACATCTGCTTTCACAGGACATGCGAAGACCTTCTGAATGAAGAAACAAGCCTTACTGGTTTTAATTTTTTGTTCTGAGAGTATAGAAAAAATATAATAGCTATTTAATCTAGTACATCTTTTTCTATGCTAGCACTGATGTTTCTCAGCTTGGCAACATTGGCTTCAAACCAGGCTCAAGCTGCAGTGCCACCACCTCAGAGGTTAAGTTTTGAATGTGATATATTTTTGGTTCGATTTTATTTGAAAAAGCACCAATAGCTAAGTTAGAATGATTATTTTACTTGCTTAAAATCTTGTTAGATTGAATTCCAGCTTGAATCTTGTTGAAATGCTTGTGTGTTCTTCATGAGTAACTATGGGGAACATATGCTGTGTTTATCAACATTGAAGAGCTCTGGTAGGAAATGGTTGATTCTTAGCATTAATTGGTTTTCCCATGATACCTTAGACTTTCAGGCTGGCTCAGTCAATTCATGGGCTAAGCAACTGTTTCCTTTTTTGTGCCACAATGATGATAAAATAGTGATTGATTATGTATTTACAGCTATTTTTAAGATCAAGTGATGGATGATTTAATATAATTTCAGTGTCTTTACAATTACTTATAAGGGATGTAATCTATTTTCTGACCTCTTTATAAGTGCTATAAATAGTATCAAGCGAGTTCACCTCAAAATGACCTAACTCACAGCACACTTCCCTCAAAAATAAACAAAGACTAATTTTTTCATTTTATATTATTCAGAAATACACAGGTTTGGGTTTCTAAGTGTTATTAGACATGATGAGATCTGGATAATTATTTTACTTTGAACTTAAACAATACATTTTCAGGTTTATACTTAGGCTAGCATTTAGCTCCAAAAATCCATAGGGGTCCTTTAGCATTGCTTCACAAAAGTTGTCTTTCATTTTTAATTGTATTGTCATTGTCATCCTCTCTCCAATTCAATTCACTTCACTTCACTTCACTTCACTTCACTTCACTTCACTTCACTTCACGTCACTTCAATTCAATTCAATTCAATTCAAAACTTAATTGTCCCATAAGGGGATTTGGTTTGCAAACAGGGTTTACAATAAAACATGATACAAAACAAAATAAAACCACTGTAAACACAATAAATGCTCGTAAAAAATAAATCATTCAGTAAGGTGCAATATAAAGTCTCATTAGTATAATATATGATGCTCTTAAACAGGCATAAGATGCTACATCATTTCATGTGCAAATCAAGCAAAATATTTGCAGTTGTAATAATGAGTCCCAAGTTATTTTACTGTTTGATACTGGCCTCTAAGAGGGTGACCGGGGCAGCCGACAGCACAATGACTCTCAAAGATTTCAGTTACAGCAGTCATGCCTGGCTCACTTTCACCAGCCTCACCAGTCTGATTAAGTGGCCAAACCAGGTTAAAACACAAAAGGTTAAAACAGATTCAATAAAACTCTGAGAAAAAAAAGTTCACCATTTTACCAAACACATTAAATATTCTTTTCACACATCTTTTTTCCAAGTTGAACAACCAATCTCGAACAACCACAAGTCTGTCATTTGAAGAACAATGTATAGAGAATCAAATGTTCAAGATAAGATAAGATAAAATAAGATAAGATAAGATAAGATAAGATAAGATAAGATAAGATAAGATAAGATAGTACTTTATTGATCCCCTTGGGGAAATTCAGTTCACATCAGTAATTCATTTCCATTGTTAGCTAACATAGCAGTGTGACACACAGCTCAACAACATCACTTGCAGTTTCAGTTGGACTGAACACAGCCAGTGAGCCAAAGATTGACACTGATCGTCAGGTCCAGGCTGGGCTTTTAAAGTGAATGTCACAAGCCGGTTCAAATAAAGAGAACTAGATGTAGCCTACAGTTTACTGTAAACTTTGTACTGTGAAGTCTGTAATTGAGTAAAAGACACAGATATATACTCAGATTATATGTAATCTGGTTTGCAGTGATGCTATTAGATAGTTTAGGAATTTTTTTTAGAATAAAGGATAGTAAGAAGGGATCAGCAATAAACCTGAGCTGCACACTAAAATGAGCAAATTTCCTCAGCCTCCAGAGACAAGAACAGTGAGAGTTTACATGCCTACTCTATCAGCAGTGCCTCTGGTAACGCTACTGTGCTTATAGTGCATTTAAGGTCATCTTGCCTTCAGAATGGTATTGAAAATGTAGAGTAAATGTAGTAAATGTGGTAAAATAAACAGATTCTTTATTTAAAGAATTATTTTGCTCACTCCAATGCTCCACGAGCCCCGATCTGACAAGTTTAAAGACTGCAGTTCAGTCCTTCCCCCTCCTCTTCTACCTCGTGTCTTCACCCATTTCCCCTGCCTTTGTTCTGGATCATGATGGCACAACTGAAAATTAACAGCGATCACAGACCTGCTTATTCATCAGCTTCCAGATAATTTGAATGACAAAACCCTGTTACGGTGCGTATAAAGTATAAAAGCCGCCTGGCAGCCACAGGTTGTTGGACAGATTCCCACAACGACAGATCATCAAACATGGGCAAGGTATGTATAGATTACACCATGGACAACACATTTTCCAGCTTAATTCACTCACACTACAACAAGCAACTGGAAAATAGAAAAAGAGAATGACATGAAATAAAGTTAAATTACATTTAAGAATGGACAGGTGATGGTTTATTCCAAATTAATCAACCACTTCACATTCACTGAAATATATCTGAATATGAGCATCAAATTGAATTCATGTTTTTCACAGGTTATCTTCTACGAGGACAGGAACTTCCAGGGTCGTTCCTATGAATGCATGAGCGACTGCGCTGACATGTCCTCCTACCTGAGCAGGTGCCATTCCTGCAGGGTGGAGAGCGGCTGCTTCATGGTGTACGACCGTTCCAACTACATGGGAAACCAGTATTTCCTGAAGAGGGGAGAGTACGCCGACTACGGGCGTTTTGGCATGAGTGACTCAATCCGTTCCTGCCGTTTAATTCCTCAGGTATGCAAGGACCAGATCACTTCATCCTGGATTTGGTCTTCTATTTTGCATCTGTGAAAAGATGAACATTATTCCAAATGAGGATCCAGATTTAAATGTAATATCAGTAATATCTATTCAAATGAATTAATATCAAACCAATTGGTATTTTCCTGAAGAATAAACACACCTGACAAAGTAACAACAGCATAATTGCAGTCCTAAATGTTAGGAGTCCTATGTAAACATGTCTTCCTCTGCGTGTTTTTCAACAGCATAGAGGCTCTTACAGGATGAGGATCTACGAGAGAGAGAGCTTCCAAGGCCAGAGCCACGAGCTGATGGACGACTGCGACAACATCATGGATCGTTACCGCATGTCCGACTGCATGTCCTGCAACGTGATGGACGGCCACTGGCTGATGTACGAGCAGCCCCACTACAGAGGCAGGATGATGTACATGAGGCCTGGAGAGTACAGGAACTTCAAGGATATGGGCTGGAGCGGCAGCAGGTTCAGCTCTATCAGGCGTATCATGGACTCCTGTTGAAAAAGAATGAAATAAAGTGTTTAGAAATTGCCACCCTGTCATCTTGTAATGTATTTGCCATGATATCAGATAGAAGAATAGTATCTGACCATTTAACAAGTTTTGACCTGAAGGTTAAATCTGTTATTGGTCTTTAAAGTACAAACACAACTCCTAACAATGAGCTATTACTTCAGTTTCATTTAATTCACTTAAGTGTAAGTAATATTTTCAACACTGGAATGGCCAAGGGACAGTAGGAGCAGATACACAATATTGCAGACTTACAAAATTAAACACTATAACAATGCACAAGTACAAATAATATGAGGTTGCAATGTAACCAATTCTTATTGATGCACCGTACAGTTTGTCATAATCTTCTTGGGTGAATACATTTCATTTCAGTGTTTATTTGAATAGGGACAGACACATAGACATAGAGCATTTTAACGAAAATAGTCTGGCGTCATATATCATAACATTTATAGCCTAAGCTAATTTTCAATTACATTACATTGAATTACATTCATACTTTATATCAAATTCAAATGACCCTGAATTTAACAGATGATCAGACACTGTAGATTAAGTTTCAGCCAAGATGGATCATGTCCTACATTTTATTTTATATTTTCTCATTTTATCAATTATATCCTGAATGAAAGAATTCACATCATTTTGTAATCAGTTTCCCGCAATATTCATTATTGCATATATGTGTAAAACATTCTGTTATTTGTTAATCAACTTTTACATATCTGCTTACCACCAACAGAAATGATTTATGAATTTCCAAATCTTCCCAGTACAGACAGGCTTTTAATGAACACACAGGGCTGAGCCAATCAACTCCCACTACGCATGTAGCTGCTGCCTCTACTGTACTAAACTGTGCAATCATGCCCCTTTGTACTAAGATGTTTCTAGAGAAAAAAGTATACATTTTAAAGTGGACGTGTAGCAATTTCCCCACATTTAATAACTGCAAATTGCATAGATTGCTCATGAACATGGTGAGAATAACACAATGATGGAAGATTATACAACTATAATCTACAGTAGCTTTCTGCCTCTGGTGGTCAATACCATAATAGTTCAGAGAGGGAACCCCCTTGACAAACTGCTTCAGTATCGCACAATTTAATGTTAGTATATTTTCAGCAGTGGGACATACATATAGTTGTTGATCCCTCCAAAACATTAACAATATAAATGAGTTAAACCTTAGAAGGCCCTATCTTACCAGTTCATAATTTGTCATAAAAGAAAGAGATTCATAGAATAAATGTGAACCCTGCGTTTATTTTTCCTCACCCAGGCTACCATTGTGTGTTTATTAGTGTCAAAGAAATAAAACAACATTTTTCACTTATTGTTGCTCTATCAATGAACTGTTGAGCTCTCATACACTACAGTGGCATTAAGTCATCGTCCCAAATTTGTATTCAAGTAATGAACCAACTGGCTGCATCTGAATATACTAAAGTGACCTAACACTGACACAGACCTAACACTGACACTAAAAAATTGTCCCAGTTGATATTTGCTGCTCTCACCCACCTGTTTCCCATAGGAGAGCTGCAGCAATTGGCATTGCCCCAGATGCATACAGTCTGGAATAATATCCATTTACAGACCGATTTAACAAACATTATGGTCCTGTATGCTATGCTGCTGAGTAAGGCAATCAAAACAATGGCTCCATAGATAATTTCGCTATCAAGTTGGGTATAAAAGTGGCAGAGAGGTTGGCTGGGCAAAGTACCAGAGCAGTCAGGGATAGGAATAACACCACAATGGGCAGAGTAACTAAACTTTTTACGTTGTAAATTCGGTTGATGACTATTTTTTTTAACTTAAAAAAGAATCTGAAATTTTAGGCTGTTAATACAACAAACTGAATGAAATGTACTATTTTATTTTCAGATCATCTTCTACGAGGACAGGAACTTCCAGGGTCGTTCCTATGAGACCAGCAGCGACTGTCCCGAGCTGACCTCCTATCTGAGCCGCTGCAACTCCTGCAGGGTGGAGAGCGGCTGCTTCATGGTCTATGAGCGTCCCAACTTCATGGGGCACCAGATGCTGGTGAGAAGAGGAGAGTACCCCGACAACCAGCGCCTGATGGGAATGACCATGAGTGACTGCATCCGATCCTGCCGTATGATCCCCATGGTATGAGGCTTCGTGCTGATTCATGAAGTTAATGTAATTAGTTCATGTATGTAAGCTTGAATATGCAAACAGAAACCTCAATCAAATTATATTTCCCAACACAGCACAGAGGAACCTTCCGCATGAGGATCTACGAGAGGGAGAACTTCTCTGGTCAGATGCATGAGTTGATGGACGACTGTGACTCCATCCAGGACCGCTATCGCATGTCTGACTGCCAGTCCTGCAACGTGATGGACGGCCACTGGCTGATGTACGAACAGCCAAACTACAGAGGCAGGATGATCTACCTGAGGCCTGGAGAGTACAGGAGCATGAGAGACATGGGAATGGGTCCCATGGACATGAGGGTCGGATCCATCAGACGCATCATGGAAACCTGTTAGAGCAGGCACAAGTGTTGAAAATGCAATCAATAAATATTAATAAATGACCAGTATAAGCAATTCATCATTCCTAGTAAGGCTTTATGAACTTTTGCAAAATGATAGATATTGGATGAGAGAGGCAGAATCCCATACAATTCCAGCGTTTAGTTATTCCTATGCCTAAGGACAGTTGGTCTGTATTGAACACTGCTGTCTCCAGTACTGTGTCCCATAGCAAGAGACAACTGGTGTCTGCTGGTGTTGTTACTGCCTATCACACACACATTGATCACACACTGATCACACATTGATCTGCAACAGAGAGAGAGAGGTTGTTTGTATGCTTTTTGTTTGACACGGGAAGTCTAATTATTTTGATTAGTAATTTAGCATTAGTGAGGCCAATTTTATATACATGCCAATTTGACATATATATATATACAAATAATTTGGTTGGTTGGTCAAATACAGATAGAAATTTTCCTTTTTGGGCCATACAAATGCAAAGTGTAAATTTTGAACTTGTAGTACGGCATATTCCATGATGCTAACCTTATAATCAAATTGACCAACTGCTATTTTTTGACCAATAACTATGAGTTCTCAAGCTTTGGATTCATCATCAGTCAACTTAAATTTGATTAACGTTAGACACAAATGTAATGTGTAATGTGTTTTTAAATACTACTGAATCAGCAGCACGTTTTGGGCCCTACACACACTCATGGCCGTACCCTTGATCTTGTTTTTCCCACGGTGCAGCCGAGGGCATCAAGAGGCAAATTCAGGTCAGGCAGTCCATCAGTCAGTCAGTCAGTCAGTCAGTCATTCAGGTAACACTTAGTGAGATGTCGCTCTGTGAGATGGCCTCTAGAGAGCGTCTTTGACTAAGAGATGGCCATATTGAATCTTACACATTGAGCCACACTCTTCGCCGTCAATTTACAGACATCCACATCTTCTGCTGTCCTGCAAACCTTAATGGTGGGTAACAGAATAGGTAATTTAACCAATAAACGTGTCGCGCTAGCCGAGCATTGCTCCCACACCGAGCCCCACTCTCTGCCGTTAATTTACATACATCCACGTCTTCTGTTGCCCTGTAAACTTTAAAGTTAGGTAACATTATTACCTGTGGTATTTAAGTAACATTAGTGGAATTATTTAACCGATACCCGTGTCAACATGCACCGTGGGTCTGTACAGGATCGGTACAGGATCCCCTCTCTCTGGCTGTATTTTAAGTTGGCTACCATCATGCACCTTCTAAAGAAACCAGGCCTTGATCTAGCCTTGCCTCAAAATGATAGGCCTCATCTCCTTGAGATACTTGTGCTTGTGAGAAATAACATATTCCATAAATTCCAATGTGTCAAATAGGAAGGTCACTGTGTCTCTTGGAAACATCCTCGTCTGCCCCACTCACGTATGGTGTGCCCCAGGGGTCACACTTTGGACCCATTCTGTTCTCTCTCTATATGCTTCCCCTGAATGTACCCAATATCATGCAAGCGGTAAGAAACCTAGGTGGGTTTTTTTTTATCCACTTCTTAAGTTTGAACAGCATATTAAATTGCTGAGAAATTCGCTCTGTTCTGTCTTTTCAAGATCTAGAGAAAGTTATCTTTGTTTCATGTCACCTTGACTATTTTAACACTCTGTATGCTTGCCTCAGCCAAAAAAACATCAACCAGTTGCAATTAGTACAGAATTTGGCTGCAAGACTTCTGACAAACACTGCTCGACGATCCCACACTTTTCCCGTTTTGCATAACAGCTAAGCTAGCCGTACCTACAGAGAAATGTCGCCGGCTACCAGTCTCGCTTTGCCAGGCCTTAATTTCCTGCTGAAGACTGAGGTGAAGAGATAGGTCGCAAGTTTAGTAGTTTACTAAGTTTACTCCCGTGCTTCATCGATTCTGCCATTATGAGAACATTTTCAGGAAAGGGAGGGAGTGAGGGCCACTTTTAAAGAGCAAGGGAGGGGACAAGCTAGTTTTAAACAAGACTAGGTCAAAACCTAGTATATGGCTGGAACGTGTATGGGTGTGCCACGTGCCACGGCCGACCAGTGGTGTAACTAACTCCGCTGTAGACTGCTAATACAGAATAATAGTCCATACATCCATACTGATCTCCGTTCCAGCGCGTCCTGTCTCCTCTCTCCGCCGCTGTCCTCTCCACAGCGCCCACGGCCCGTATTGATCCTCCCGATCCAAGCGGCAGTCGCTCTGGTACCCATCGGTGGCGAAAACGCTGTTCGCCGGACACCCGGTGATGCATCGGCGTCGGGACCCCCGCTGCAATCTCGGCCGGATCACGGGGAACAAATCGGCGCCCAGCTATTGGCACTGGCCGGAACTGTGGCCCAGGGAAACTGCAGGAAGGTCAGCAGCAAGCCCTAGGCGTGCCGAAACCTCCATGCTTGTCTGTGTCTCTCTCTCCGCCGACAGAACAGAGGGCTGTCAGGTGGACTGAGCTCACGCATATGCATCAAAATAAATGGCGATATGATATAATTGTATAGATTCTACTTTAGCTTCAGCTTACATGCATGATATTGGTCAGCCTGCTTACTGTGTGGGAGAAACGGGCTCCCAATCTCGGCGGAGAAAACGAAACTTAACTTTGCTCTGTGATCCTATGATGTGCCACATGCCACGGCCGACCAATGGTGTAACTTGATCACTCAGTCACTCAGTCAGTCAGTCAGTGAGTGACATTCGCATTTGTAGGGCTGGCCCCGCTGTTGCGGTCCAGCCAAAAAATATAGGACATATATTTGTGTTTCAATATACAATGTGAACTGCTTTTCACTTCAACTTTAGCCTATAAGTTAGGTTTAGAACATGAGGTTATCTGTTCTGACATACAGTGTGCAAGCATTTGTAAATTTGGCAGTAAAAATCCATAGTTTTGGTCTTGGTTGAGCTTGTGTGTAAAAGAAATTCAAGAGTTTTTAAAATGTGTTCACTGAATGCATTTTGTGTCAAAGGAACAAGAAATGTGTTAATGGTATGGCCCGCAACAGACCGATGTTGTGCTAACTGTGTTAAGAGTTATGAAAATATGACTACAGAACTGATAAAAGGTTGCTAGCAATCGTAAAAAACTGTAAAAGGGAGACGGTAATGCAAATGCTTCGTGAACTGAACCCATGCGGAACCTTGTCGCGGACACGTCGTAGGTTTATTAGACGCTCATACTATTCTATGGGTCCAAATTACTTGTGGCATGTAGACGGGTATGACAAATTAAAACCGTTTGGCATTGCGATATCTGGTTGTATAGACGGGTTCTCCCGCAAAATCATGTGGCTCAAATGTGGACCAACAAACAACAACCCCGAAGTAATAAAAAACAACTTTATTAACTGTATTAGAAGTGTTGCGTAATACACCGTTTTAATACAGAGGCCATGTTTCTGCTTTAAAGTCAACCACATAGTTCTGTATCCAAACATCTGTCCAGGTCCGCGCAGCTCTGATAAGATGGCCCTTCTGATGTCACTTGTTGAAGAGTAGCCGCCCCGTCTCCTCAGTCCTAATTCTTTCAAGCGTGCTTTCAGGGTTCCACTGGACATTTTACAGTTTTTTACAATTCGTTACAAGCATCTCTCAATGATAGACTCACTTTAAAGTCAGAATTCTGACTTTAAACTCAGAATTCTGAGGAAAAAAGTCAGAATTCTGACTTTAAAGTCAGAATTCTGACTTTAAACTCAGAACTCAAATAAATTTTTCACGTGGCCCTAATCGTCTTCCGTATACTTGAGTAATTTCCTGGACTAGTAATTTTACTTGTACTTGAGTTAATTTTCACTGAAGTAACAATACTTGTACTTGAGTAGGATTTGTCAGTACTCTTTCCACCTCTGGTGGTTGGTCTCATTTACATAATTTCAATCAATAATTTTTCACTATTTGTCTCCATAACCATCTTTTTTTAGGATTTGAATGTATTTCAATGGAATGGGATGGCAAATTGCTGTCCACTTGAATGTATGTTAGGTTTTGAACTTGTAAATTTAAGTTTTGAGTTTTCAGAATTCTGACTTTAAAGTCAGAATTCTGACTTTTTTCCTCAGAATTCTGACTTTATTCTCAGAATTCTGAGTTTAAAGTCAGAATTCTGACTTTAAACTCAGAACTCAAATAAATGTTTGTGGCCCTAATCCTCTTCCGTACAAGTAAGAGTAAAAAAGTAGCCTATTTAAAAGTACTCAAGTAAAAGTACATTTGCGTTACTTTAAAAATGTTTTATATTTTAATTATCCTGAAAACAAATGCCCATTGCTCCGAAAATACACACTTTCCCTGCAGTTAGAAAGATTCATGGCCTGCAATCAGTCGGCCCTGCCTCCTAATGTTTCATACCTTGTTCACGCTCAATCTTCCATCGTTTCTCAAACAAACAGAAGCACATGGCTAATTATTATGCAGAATGACGTCATCGGACCTTCCCGGGTGCAACGGAGGAAGCTGGCTGTCGGACCTCCCAGTCGGATATTTACTCTAACAATCCTATTTCCCTGGTTGGAATTATGCAGCGTTCCATGCAGCAGTGATATTACGATGGTAGTGAGGGCTTAATTCCCTAAGAAGAACAAGCTACTCACGTTTTCTTCATGGACGCACATGGTCTGATGTTTGGAGCAGCCGAGTGGTGTAGTTGGTAAGTTACCGGATGTCAGTTCAGACAGCCATATATATACACAGATGCTCCCAATCAACCGGGGGAAAGAGGGTGTGAAACATTAGGAGGCAGGGCCTCCAATGGGACATTTTTCGGACTATTGGGGTTTCGGAATAATGGGCCGTCGGAACAACGGGCAGTCCCCAACACACACCTTGCTAATTATCTAGCCTAGCTAGCTAGCTGGATGGGTGTAGCCTGAGCTGCTATCAGAATCAGATCCATCCATTTTGCTATGGCTATCAGGCGTGTCAAATGAAACTGAGATTTCTGACCTAATGTGACGATGGGGATCATTACAATTTTGTGGATCGTCTACGCCTGTCTAATTCAATTGGCCAGTCTTGAGCACAATTTAATTTCATTGGCCACTGCACTAACGAGCCACCAGTTGCGCCCTAAATGCGGAAGTGATTCTGGACCTGTTAGCGAGCAGTCCCAATGCTACCGTGCTGTTTTCATAGTGCGGTGTGCAAAACAAAAATCTGAATTTTATGTACAGTGCTCAGCATAAATTACGGAAGCCGAGAACGGCCGTGCTTGCAATTATTTTTTTTTAATGCCGTTATGTCGAGATCACGAGTTAATTATCTCGTTATCTCGAGATAACAAAGCTTGTTTTCTCGAGATAACGAGTTAATTATCTCGTTATCTCGAGAAAACAAAAGTCGTTTTCTCGAGATAACGAGATAATTTATCACGAGAAAACGACTTTTGTTTTCTCGAGATCACGGGATAATATGGAGAACTCGAAAGAGTGTCTGGTTCATTTGATCACACCTGATTTCAGCCTTCAAGATCACTGTCATGACTGTCGGGGAGGATTCATAACTGAACAGGAAGCATAAATGTGTAGTTTTGTTTGCTGCAGTTACATTTCCAGCTTAAAAATCAGTTGCTACAGTTGTCAAAACGCCCTATGCATGCTGGCATGGCACTCCTGATCTCTGATAAACATCATAAGTAATAGAAGGAAACGACATTTTGTTTTCTCGTGATAACGGGTTGATTATCTCGTTATCTCGAGATAACAAAGCTTGTTTTCTCGAGATAACGAGATAATTAACTCATGATCTCGAGATAACGGCATTAAAAAAATAATTGTAAGCATGGCCGTTCTCGGCTTCCGTAATAAATGAGTACACCCCAACAGATTTGTCAGAAAACCTTTAGTTTCCTTTCAGAATCAACATTTTCTATGGGATACTATACTACAAAATACTCCCACAAATGTGGGCCATTGATTGACAAGATTTGTTAATTTGCACACACAAAAAAGTAATTTTCCTAACAAATTCATTAAAGACCATGTTGCAAAAATGAGTACACCCCAATGAAAGTCTTAGGAGCAAAGCTAAATTTTAGACTACAAAATTCTAATTAACAAGAATTCAACCACAGGTGAGTCTAATTATTCATTAAACAGGTGTCCAGCAGACAGTTGACTATAAAAGGGTGTTACTTAACAAAGAAAACCCCTTCCCATTTCATGCTGTCAGCAATGGCACCACATGGAAGAGAAATGTCACAAGACCTGAGAAAGAAAATAATTTTTTTACACAAGAAAAGTGAAGGCTACAAGAAGATCAGCAAAGCTTTACTCATCAGTCAGAATACTGTAGCAAAAGTGATACAAAAATTGAACAAAGATGGAACTGCAACCATCTCACAGAGACGTCCAGGCTGTCCACGGAAGTTAACACCTCGACAGGAGCGTCTTCTGATGAGAAGGGTTGAAGAAAATCGCCATGCAAGTTCTCTGCAGTTAGCTAAAGAAGTAGAAAGCCAAACTCAGGTGACTGTTTCCCATGACACAATACAGCGTACACTGCAGAGGAATGGCATGCATGGGTGTCGTCCACGAAGGAAGCCTCTCCTAAAGCCCATGCACAAAAAAGCCCGCCTAGGATTTGCCTGGGCCCATGCTGAAAAAGATGAAGACTACTGGGACTCTATACTCTGGAGTGATGAGACCAAGATAAATGTTTTTGGAACTGATGGCTTCAAAACTGTATGGTGTCGCAAAGGTGAGGAGTACAAAGAAAAATGCATGTGAAACATGGTGGTGGCAGTGTCCTTATGTGGGGCTGCATGAGTGCTGCTGGTGTCGGGGAGCTGCATTTCATTGATGGTATCATGAATTCACAGATGTACTGCTCTATATTGAAAGAGAAGATGCTACCATCACTCCGTGCCCTTGGTCGTCGTGCAATTTTCCAACATGACAATGATCCAAAACACACATCTAAGGCCACTGTTGCATTTCTGAAGAAGAACAGGGTCACAGTGATTCAGTGGCCAAGTATGTCTCCTGATCTGAACCCAATCGAACACCTATGGGGAATTCTGAAGAGACAAGTTGAGCATCACTCTCCATCCAGCATCCAGGCTCTAAAAGAGGTCGTTCTTGAAGAATGGAAAAAGATAGATGTTGCAATATGTCGCCAACTTGTTCATTCAATGCCTAGAAGACTTGGTGCTGTCCTTGAAAATCATGGAGGTCATACAAAATACTAGATGTAGTAGTTTTTGTTTGTGTTTTTATTTTTGCATCAACTAATTTGAGTAAAACTGAAGATTTTGTAATCTAAGTTATATTATTAACCTTACTTTCATGTTATGAGTTAAACAAATGTTCTATAAATCTCAGTTTTGTCAAAATTTTGGAAATTGTTCTTGTGTTCATTGAGATATTGATTAAAATCTTACTTTTCAAAGGGGGTGTACTCATTTATGCTGAGCACTGTACATTTAAAAGTAGCAAAGTAGAATATCTATTATTTAAATTACTCGAGTAAAAGTATAGCATTATAAAAATACTTTAAAAAGTACAAATCCTCAAAAAAAACTACTCAAGTACAGTAACGAGAGTACTTGTACTTCGTTACTTTACACCTCTGCCAACCACAGGTGATTCCCATCTCAGTCCCATCTCATTACCACCTATACAGTAGGTGTGATGTGGACACATGTGGCCAAACGCAGGAGACCAGGTGGACTACTGTAACATGATTTGTATGTTTTGTTTTTTTGTTGTTTTTTGAGCAAATTATTACAGTATTGACTTTTGTTTTCCTTACAGCAATTTTAATTTACTCTTTAATTTACTCTAGTTTACAGTATTTTTGAATTACTTTATAGCAAAAAAAAAAAGCACATTGAAGCTTTTCCTGTTGCATTCCTATGACTTGTTCCTGTAGTATACTGTAGGACATTCTATAAAGAGGTACCATTCTTACTGTATTTTGTAATGGGAACTTTGTTTATTGTAAAATAAGACAATGTACACATTTCTTATACAATTAACAATAACAACAAAAAATACATATACACACACAACAAAGAGCACAAAATTATTTACTACATCAAAGATTGCCATAAAATGACGCATCTACTGTAATGCTACCTGTTGTTAGTGTTTTTTAGGTAATTGTGTTATGAGTGACAAAGTGTTGCTGTTGGAGAAAACTAGTGCTGGTGTTTTGGTAGAATTATTTGATTTTGACACAAGTATGCAGTGTTTTGGTAGTTTTGGTGTATTTTGGGTGTGAAATTAACTGTTGTGCCAAGCTGCGTGTTGGTACAGACAGTGTGAAGAGTTTTGAAAAAGTGGACTCAGTATTGAGAAAAGTTTGTAACCAATTTTTGTTTTGTGAAATGTCATTGTGTTTTGTGAAATGTCATTTTTAAAAAATTTTTATCTATCCAAGAGAACGACACCATCGGCGATCGATTAACTAGTGGACGATCTCCCCTCGCTCTACCCCTCCAGGGTTTCCCACACATAGAAAACTTGCAAGCACTGACCGCCACAAATTTTCTTTTTTTCACTATTTAAGAAGAACTGCGTGTAGCGCATTGATTCGCTCAGCCCCTAATTGCTCCACGCGATCTCTCGCTCTCTCTCTTTCTCTGTCTCTCGCTCTCTCTCTCGCTTGCTCTCTCTGTTGCTCGGTCTCTCTCTCTCTCGCTCACTCGCTCTCTCACCGGACCCGTCTGTTCACCTCCCACTGCGCATGCGTGAGGGATATTTTTTTTCCATGCCAAGAATATGGCCGAATGAATTCCCGAAAAGAAGAACTAGCAGTTAACGTTACTCGGAATACAGCTTAGTTTCCGAGATTAGCACGCTGTATAGCCTAGCTGCTAGTCAGTATCCACTGAGTGGACTGATAATGTTAATATTAACTTTTTAACTCTGACACTGAATGTTTGCTCCCTCAATCCAGATTAATATTGAAAAATATTTTCAAAGAAGGAAAAGGACTCGTCCTGAGGAGGAGCAGGGACAGTCTGGACCAGAGGAGCTGCTGAGCAGTAAAACAGAGTAGATAATAATGTCAAAGGCTAGTAATTTAACGATGTAAAGATACAGGTGAAACTGACAGCACAGAGAGATGTAGCAGGGCAGAGGTGCAGAAAAGCAGATTTCTCTGTAAAAGGGGTCTCATTTCTATTCTTCACCTTGTAGACAAAAGCAAGCAATAAACAGAACAGTGTAGCACTGTTTATATTTTTAAGTTATGTTATCTTTGTCCCAAAGTACTTTAGATATATTCAGGTTAGTTATCTGTTTGACAAATGGAACTATTTAAAATGGAGTACATTTGATAATTTTTCAGCCATCCAGGTAATGGGATCCTTTATTGATAGTAGCCTATATATTGACAATATAAGAGAATACAAGAATAAAAAGGCACTCAACCCCCCCCTTGCCAACCCACCTACCACCACAAATACATTCAAATTCTGTGGGAAACATTGGTTATCTATATTGAGCCCTTGATCTGAAATTGAGTTCTCCTAACGGGAGAAGGGAAAGGACAGTTTGTGGTTAGAGTGATATGCTTATTACTATCATCCCTGCATGAGGCAAGCAAGATTTTAGTTTCAACTCTCATCATAAAAATGTATTAGCCATCATACACATATTTAAATCAAAATACCCATTCTCAGTCTAAACTTTCTTGGAATATGTCCATCTATCTGTATCGATTGGGACACTTACAATGATATTATCATGATCTACAGTGTCACATTAAAGTTGTTAGTGTTGATGATGGGATTAATTTATTACCAAGCTGTGTTATCAATTATTGTTATAAATCTAATACATGTGTTATTCATATGGTTAAGTGAAATATTCCGTGAAATATGGTAGATAGAAATTATTTTGTCATGTATACAGTGTGGTTGGAAGCTTCTGTTTAACTCTTTATGTTAGAGAACAATACAGTACACATGCATTTGCGACAGAGATGTACGGTGTACAGTGTTAGATAATAACCCTTTAAAGTCCTCACTGCTCAGCCTTCTATGCTATGTTGCTGGGTCAGGGCTTTGCACAATAGAAGCCCTACATAGTTTTTTGCATTGGGCAAGTATAAAAGTAAGGGTTAACCCCACCAGGAATACACAGCAGCCACAGCTCGATCCTGAGTACAAACCCACAACCGCAAACATGGGCAAGGTAGGCACTGGAGCTGATTCATTCACTCATTAATTCATTGAAAAACATTAATAGTCTTCAATTTCAAAATTACAAAGCTGTGACCTAATTGGCAGTCACCACATTTATAACTAGTCATTATTAAGCATTTGTAGCTTCTCAGGGCTCATTGAAAACGGTACTAATAAAATGTCATTGTGTTTCCAGGTTATCTTCTACGAGGACAGGAACTTCCAGGGCCGTCACTATGAGTGCATGAGCGACTGCGCTGACATGTCCTCCTACATGAGCAGGTGCCACTCCTGCAGGGTGGAGAGCGGCTGCTTCATGGTGTACGACCGCACCAACTACATGGGAAACCAGTACTTCATGAGGAGGGGAGAGTACTCCGACTACATGAGCATGTGGGGATGGAGCGGTGGCATCAGGTCTTGCCGTATGATCCCCACGGTAGGATATGCATTCTTTTGATAGCATTTCCTTTAAATATCTTTGAATGGTTGATAGTTTGAAAACAACATTTGCATTTTATGTTTTCAACATTTCATTTACAGTACAGAGGAAACTACAGGATGAGGATCTACGAGAGGGAGAACTTCGGTGGTCAGATGCATGAGATGATGGACGACTGTGACAACTTCATGGATCGTTACCGTATGAACGACTGCATGTCCTGCAACGTGATGGACGGCCACTGGCTGATGTACGATCAGGCCAACTACAGAGGCAGGATGATGTACTTCAGGCCTGGAGAGTACAGGAACTTCAGGGAGATGGGCTGGAGTGGCAACAGGTTCATGAGCATGAGGCGTATCATGGACATGTGCTAAATGTACATTTTAACATCAATAAATGACATAACTTTTTAAATTCTGGTGTTGTTGTAATCAATTTAACAAGCATGTCTTGACATACAAGCATGTACTGACATACATAGTGTTTCAGAGTTTAGCTGAGAGATGTGTGTGAAATTGAGAGGTATTTGGGTCCATCATGGTCATATGTTAAATGTCCCCTAAATTAAAACATCACCAAATGGTTTAAAGTCATCAATATGAGCAAAAACACAATTTGAATAAGAAATTACATTGAAGGGATTATTGTGCACAAATTTCAGACAGGAGATAAGCACCGCTGGAATTTCACTTCACATTACTGCTTAAGGATGAATTTGTTTGGTTTGATCTGGTTTCATAGTAGAGTTAACTTAAAAACAAAAACCCACATATTTTCTCCCAACAGCTCAAGTAATGTTCCAAAAAACAATATGTAGACAATTGTTTATTCTGTAGTGGTAGGTATTGCATAAAATATTAGTGCTGCAATCATTAACAAGTGTATTAGTCAAGATACTACTTCAGTTTATGATATTGTACAAAGGATGTAATTTTAACCACTAAGAACTTTATTCAACAGGAAACTGCTTTAGATTTGTTCTCCATATTTGGCTTCTTAGACAGTGTTTGGGAGTAGCTTCACAACATATAATTGTTTTGCTGTAGATTGGTGGTAGCTCAAATAAATTCAAATTTGGATAGGGTTTTCAGTAGTCTGACAGACTGAAGTGTCTGAGGGAAAATGTAGGAATGATGAACATTACATACAACAGAAAGTCAACATTCCTTCCACTTAACCCAGATAGGGTTATTTTTATGTTTACATGCACACTCTAGTTTCTGGCAGCTGTCTCTACATCTGTATATGTTGTCCTGTCCTTTCACCATGCAGCTTCTCAGAGTGCCATGAAACCTTACTGGGGTTTTGAAAACTTATACTCATAGGGTTTGAAAGCTGAGCTAGGCTTAGCATTAGGGAAAACATATTAACATTTGATGATTTGATTTAAACTAGCATCCTACATTTCCATTTGTATTTTTTCCACTTTTCAAGTCATAACTTTGGAGTGGCCACAAAGTCAGGTTATCAGCAAACAATTCAGTCTTGATCTGAATTGGAAAATATTCGGAATAAGTTTTGTGTCATGTAAACATCTAGAGAACACTTTGGTAAGGCTCTGTAAAAGCCTTTTTATAAAGGTGGTATACTCGTACAAAAAGCCACACCACATTGGTAAATTGGTTTATTCTGTTTTATTTGTTTACATTTTTGTTCATTTTTGTATGTGTTTTTTTTTTTTTTAGTATACCAACATACTGCACTGGTAGCCACTAATACCAACTAAAAGTGTGATTTGTGGAGAGTGTGCTATAATACATTTACCAATACACAGCATTTGATGTTGCAATCCTTTGTGCCATAATCCAAGGTGAGTATTCACACAGAAGCCCAATTCAGATGTCAAAACACTGATGTACAAACCCACAGATGGCGACAACAGAGGACATCAGGCTATGCTGCCAGAAATCTACAGGACCATCAGACAGGCAGCACCATTCAGCAGCCACCTCATCTAAATGTTACAGGGTTGAGTGTGTGAGTGGGACTCGTACTCAGTGGGTCACTGGGGTTACAGCTGAGAATGGTGCATCACTACTCACCCTAACAATCTATATCTATCCTATCATATCTGTACTATGATATGATATATAAGTTCTACTCCTGTTTTAATCATAACATAGATCATAAGCAATGTTATAATAAAATAGATATTCATGGCTTAGGGCTTGATTTCAATGATGGCACATGATTGTGCCGTCAAAATAGCATTTTCATTGGCACACAGGTTTCTTTCTCACCTGTGCCCGGTTGGTATTTTTGGTGACTCGTCGTGAACTTCACTGTGCCTAAGTGGGAGGAGAGGCGCAGCAGGGGGTGGGTCAGTAACGATCAAGTAGTGCAGAGCAATTTTGGTGTCAAGGATTTGCTTGTGTTTGCTGCTCAGACCATGTCAAAAGTGCATGGCCCAAAGTACAGCTGAGTTCCATGCTATTTTTGTGGCTTTACCAAGCAATGTGCACATGAACAGATTGTACTCAAAAGCTTACGAAAACCTTTTTGTGGATGACATGTTGCCTGATTTCAGTTGTCATGCCCTTCAGGCTTTTGGTGATTTAGAAACACCATTATTCCTGATTAATCCGATTTTTCTTGTCATGTTTTATACTGTATGAATCTGTTGTCTGGTTAATTTGATTCTTTTTGTTATGTATTCTACTGTACTCTTTTGTTGTGTTTTATATTGTACGTGACCAACTAAGCCCAACTAGGGACGATCATTGGAAATTAAAAATAGAAATTAAAAGTAGCTATAAATGTGATGCATTACATTGGGAAATTGTTCTACAATGCTGTATGCACACTGTATATGTCCCTATTAAAATAAATAAATAAAAATGTATTTTAGACCTCAGCTGATATCCTTTCTTTTAGCCAGAGCAACTATGCTACTACAATATATCAACTAGCATGCTACAAACAACCAAAAGCTAACAAGCCAACATATCAACATACTAAGAGCAGCCAGAGCAAGCATGCTACTAACCTGTCGTTGTTAAAAGAGAAAGTTAAGTCTAATGAATAACATTTCTGGGAGAGTGAAATGTCTTATAGACAGATACACTTATGAAATTCCTTTGACTTCGATGCATTTAATCGTGAAAATGAAAGCAACATGAACCTTCTTGGAAGTCTCATAGTGTAAAATGGAGTCTCTAGTGTAGTGGTGTCTAGAGAAGCAACGTCATGAAAGGAAGCCCTCCACTTCAGATCCCTGTACCTACCCCCCCCCCCCCCCCCCCCCCCCTCTCCCCTCAGAAAAGCAGGGCAGGGGAAGAATGAGCAAGTCTAAAAAGTGATCCTGTTAAAAATGAATGAACCCCTTTAGCCACTGAATATTTTGTTACTCCTAGTGGTACAATGTTATCATTGTTGACCCCTAGTGATTTTGTTGTTTTCCAGTACTGAGTAGTGCACAATTTGCTTGTGAAATCACACATTTTTGGATATCGCTATTTAGAGGTAAACGTAATTTTATAGCTCATACATTGAAATTGGTGTAATCATGAGTACCTGTGGCTTTAACTCGATTACTCCACACAGTACTTTGTATTTGAATTAAGTGTCTTGTGTACGTGTTGACAAGGTTGTTAATAGCCTACAGTACAATGGCAGTTCTAGACACCTTCAGCATACATAGTAATGTAATTAAATCCGAGTTTCTAGAGTCAAATTTAGAAAATATCCGAAAGGCTCCCACTCCTTTTTGAATAAAACATAATTTAATTCAACAAGTAAGTTAGATCCATATATCAGGCTACAATTTAAGTAATCATAATGTGCTGCCTGTGGATTTCAGCTAGCCCAGTAATAAACTGAATAGAAGTATTGTGCAGCTTCAGGCAGCATTTAATTTAAACAGTTACAAGAAACCATTTTATATACATTGAAAATTACAGCTAACCTCAAAAACTGCTAAACCAGAGATGAATATCCATTATGTAAAGTCTATTCTTGCCAAAGGACAATTCTATTCAAAGGATGTGACCCTGTTGGAATATGAGTAAGCAACTCAACACTCCATACGCTTCTATGTTGCTGGGTCAGGAGTTTTAACAATAGAGGGGCACACAGTTTTTGGGTCTGGTCAGGTATAAAAGTAAGGGGTTAAAACAGGCAGGACATCAGTTCACAAACAGCTCTCTCAGATCTGAGAAACCACCACCACCATCAACATGGGCAAGGTAAAAAAAAAATATATATATATAATATTGCATTATATTACACATATAGATATTACACATTAAAGTTAACTGACATTGATTGACACAGTATTAATAGATATGTGATGGAACTGACTGCTGTCATGATAAACACCCACTGATGTTGATTTTCAGGTCATCTTCTACGAGGACAGGAACTTCCAGGGCCGTCACTATGAGTGCATGAGCGACTGCGCTGACATGTCCTCCTACCTGAGCAGGTGCCACTCCTGCAGGGTGGAGAGCGGCTGCTTCATGGTGTACGACCGCACCAACTACATGGGAAACCAGTACTTCATGAGGAGGGGAGAGTACGCCGACTACATGAGCATGTGGGGATGGAGCGGTGGCATCAGGTCTTGCCGTATGATCCCCATGGTAGGTTTAAAGCATACCTCAAAAAAACACTTTGAATAATGTTAACTTTATTAACTCTGCATACAATTTTTTTTTTTTTTCTTGAATTGTAATTATTTTATGTTCTTATTTCTTTACAACAGCACAGAGGCCAGTTCAGGATGAGGATCTACGAGAGGGAGAACTTCGGTGGTCAGATGCATGAGCTGATGGACGACTGTGACAACATCATGGATCGTTACCGTATGAACGACTGCATGTCCTGCAACGTGATGGACGGCCACTGGCTGATGTACGAGCAGCCCCACTACAGAGGCAGGATGATGTACTTCAGGCCTGGAGAGTACAGGAACTTCAGGGAGATGGGCTGGAGCGGCAGCAGGTTCATGAGCATGAGGCGCATCATGGACATGTGCTAAATGTACATTTTAGCATCAATAAATGGCATAATTTTTTAAATTCTGGTGTTGTTGTATTTATTACTTATTATTCTTTATTAAACATACCTACATATATACATATAACATATACTAAATACATCAAGTCTGAAGTCAAAGCTAAATACTGACAAATACTGAATAATTATGTACCATTTGTATAATTTCATTTCAACAGGGCAACCTATTCAGACATTATAAGCACTGTTGAAAAATGCGTTCTGTGATGAGAGAAAAAGCCTTTCTAAAGACTGTGAGGTACCCAGTGCCTGGAAATGCGGACATAACCTCAGCATTCTGTACACCGTAAAAAATGCGATCAATGGTAACTTAATAAAATTGTGGCAACAAAGTGACACGTAATATTATTGAATAGATTTAAAGTCCGACAACATTGATTAAAAATTATTGAATAAGTTAAGTAAAATTTACACAATAAAAGTAAGTCAAGGGTAATGAAAACAGCTGTCAAAATGTATTGGATTTAGCAATAATATGCTTAAATTTGAGTTGATATAACCTAAAATGTCTATTCAATAATATTACGTGTCACTTTGTTCAACAATGTTATTATTTCTAATCTACTCAATAATATATTTTATATAGTATATCATTTTTTTTGTCACAATTAACTAAAGTAGTATTAATACCTCATCATGCATAATAAGAACACCAGGTAACCTTGTCAATACATTTATTTCTGGAACTCAGGACTACAATAAGTTTTCCCAACTAGTTGCAATTATTAAAAGTGCAAAATAGCATAATACAAGTAAATTAGTGAACATTTTAACAAACATTACTTCAAATAAGTGCACTGTTAGAAAGAGAGAAAAAAGAGTGAGAGTGAGGGGAGAGTGAGAGAAAGAGTGTCACAACTCCAGTTCCATCCACCAGAGGGCGCCAAACTGGACTTCCAACTACCAGCCTGATCTCCACCTGCACACCTGATTCCATTCTTCTCAACAGTCTACACACCTGATTCTCATCACTCCCCTACATACTGTATATATACCTGTCACTCCAGTTACTCAGTGTTTACAATTTGAGTCTGTCTCGTGTAGATAGCTGTTATCTGTTTTTGCCAATATAGTAAGTTTATCTGCCTCTCTGTATCCTGTACCTGTCTGCCTGCCTGCTTGCTGGAATAAATCAGCATTGTTCACTCCTACCACCTGTCTCCGCTTCTGCTCTTGGGTCCTGGCTGCTTGCCTGACAAAGAGAGGTTGTGTGTGTACATAGTGTAATTTGTCAGATCATGAAATACCATATCAGCTGCCTGTGCATATGCAAAATGATTTGAAAACATAAAGGTACTTAGCCTCAAATGAGTATGACTCATCAAAAAAATGTAATAAAATGTTTTCTTCCATGAGACATCTGTGATCAACTGAATTATGACAAATCTACAAAATAAAATATATAATAAATTACATGAGATCTCTGGGATAAACTGAACAATTTCCTTCTCAGGAAGGCATACACACTTTGAAACTTGAGCGCTGAAGTCAAAATTTGAAGCTGGATAACAATCAGTTCTGATGGCAACTATTCCCATGTTGTCCTGCAAGGGTCCCTCTAGTAGTTTATTCTTGAGGCTGTGCACTTTTGGGGACAGCCTTGAACAATCCAGTTCCAGATAAAGTTTCTTGAAGAGTTCTAACGTGTACCTGAGCTCTTTGGGGTAGTCGGGTTCCAGCACATACGTCAAGCCAAGCATGGAGCAAGTCTCTGGCACATTACCCAGACCGGTCAGAACTTCCACCGCCTCCGTCAAGATGCCAATGTTCTCTGGACCCTCTGACGCAGCCATCTTGACCAAGTAGTTCTTCATCATCTGTAGTGCAAGGCCCTGCGAGACACTGCCTCCATCAGCATCCTGAAAAATCACAAAAACAACAACAACTGTCAGGCTACATGGCTCTAGGGGAGATAGATGAGAGAAGACTAGGTTTTATTTCTCATGATTCAGATCCTCCCTAAATTTAGTAGCCTCGCACAGCCAACTTAAATCTTGGAAGCTCAGCTCTTGCAGGAGCGCGAAATGACAAGTAGCACTGTATTTAGAAAAATGCTAGGTAGCTACCTAAGCTGAATGAGCTGTAGCTGTAGTTTGCAGCTAGTTTGAAAGTAGTGCAAAATTGCAACTAGCAGAGCAACTACCAACATAAACATAAACCAACATAGCTATGGACACTATTCATAACTATTCACTATACATAATTCAGTATTCAGCATCATAACTAAGGACATTCTTATTATTATGCCATTATTATTATTATGTCTTTATTCAGATTATTTTTTATTATTCTTAATTCACATTATTCAGCATTATTCTGTAATTTCTGTGCACTTCTGGCACATATTACATTTGCTTGCTGGTAGGATCACCGAAACATCCAAAGCTTGGTGTTGCACTGAGATTAGATGTGGTCCTCCCATCGTAATAACTTAATTTTCACAAAAATACTAACACCTCGTCTTGTGCTACCTGATTTACATGTCACTCCCATTTCACTGCACCAGCCCACCAACCCTTGTGCCATGTCAGGTTGTATGGGCATCAAATTATAAAATGAACGGGCAAGCCTGTTTTAAGGTCACAATGGTGCCAGCATGTTGTAGCGCGGCATGTGAGTCTTTGCGCATCCACAAAGATAGGGCACAGGATGTAGAAACAGCATGTTAGTTACCAAAAGAAACAGCTACATTGTGTAAGTTCTGCATCAATGTCAAAATGGCGACAATCTCATTTTTTTCGTCTTTTAACATTTGAATTCACTTACACTGTACTCTTTGAAGAGTTGAACAGGTACTTCACCATGGTGCTCCATCAGGCAGCGTGTGACAACCTGTCATCACAATGGTGGGATTGCTTGGAGTCTGGAATGGCAAGAGAAAACATTATTCTACACATACCACATACATGTACATACAATTTATTCAAAGTTCAGCAATAATTTCACATACATTTCCAACAAAATTTTTGTAGATGGACTGACAGGTTATGTCTAGCAGTACTCGTGGCTTCACTGTTTCCTTTACATAGGGCCATCTGTGGCGCGCCGCCACAGTATCCTCACAGCCGCCACAGTATCATAAATAATACAAATTCAACTGTGAAAAATTAAGTCAATCCATAAAACTACACCAAGAGGCACACATGATGTTATGTCCCCTTTACAATCCAACCGTCTCTAAAATACGGTAGTTTCCACAGACTGTTACACATGCGTTTCCTGTGACTGTGAAGATAAGACAAACTTGACAAGGCAAGAAGAGTAACTAAAGCTATATATTACCAACCATAAAATCATGTTGGACTACCGCAGCTCAATGAGCTTGTATGTTATGTCCTACACCAGTAATAACACTTGTATTTAAATGTTGTATGTAACATGTAGTCCTAATCTTCTCACTTCTACCATATAGCTCTAGTTTGATACATACCTCTAGTGGAGTTAAGGTGTGTATGGTCCACTTTCAAGCACTATAATTTGCATTAACCTCACACCCGCTGTCAATGTGCATATATGCAGAGTTGGCGAAGCTACTTTGAAAATGTAGCTGAGTAAGCTACCAAATACTTCACAGAGAAGGTAGTTGAACTACACAAAGCTATCAAGACAAATTAGATCAGTACATTAGCTACTTTTAAAAAGTAGTTCACTACATCCAAACTACTTTGAACATTTTAACATTACATATCTAAATCTGAAATGTCATAGCCTACATTATAAAATGCAATAACATACCACTCTGGTCTGGAGTCAGATGTTAACATACACCAGTTTTTACAGTGTAGGCCTCTATAGTGAATTGCTGAATAAGGGGTTCTCTCAGAGGGGCCATTGACTCTTTTGCGTTTGGTCAGGTATAAAAGGAAAGGGTTAAAACAGGTAGGAAGGCAGTACAAGCAGAGCAAGCGTAGCAACAGCAGTCAACATGACCACTACTGGCATGAACATGATGGGCAAGGTACTGTTTTAACATAATATATATTTAATCATGAATTGCTCTTTACATGGGATCAATATTACTATATCTTATTCTATCTGTCTTTCTTTCTGAAATGTCTGACCATTATCAATTAACTCTTCCTTTTCAGGTCATCTTCTACGAGGACAGGAACTTCCAGGGCCGTCACTATGAGTGCATGAGCGACTGCGCTGACATGTCCTCCTACATGAGCAGGTGCCACTCCTGCAGGGTGGAGAGCGGCTGCTTCATGGTGTACGACCGCACCAACTACATGGGAAACCAGTACTTCATGAGGAGGGGAGAGTACTCCGACTACATGAGCATGTGGGGATGGAGCGGTGGCATCAGGTCTTGCCGTATGATCCCCATGGTAAGCTAAATAACATTGTAACTTGTAGTGTAGAGGATGCAATGACTTCTAATATCCTCCATTCCTGACATTATCCTGACTCCAGTCCTATGCAAACACTTCAATAAAACTATCTGTCATATTACAGCACAGAGGCCAGTTCAGGATGAGGATCTACGAGAGGGAGAACTTCGGTGGTCAGATGCATGAGATGATGGACGACTGTGACAACATCATGGATCGTTACCGTATGAACGACTGCATGTCCTGCAACGTGATGGACGGCCACTGGCTGATGTACGATCAGGCCAACTACAGAGGCAGGATGATGTACTTCAGGCCTGGAGAGTACAGGAACTTCAGGGAGATGGGCTGGAGCGGCAGCAGGTTCATGAGCATGAGGCGTATCAGGGACATGTGCTAAATGTACATTTTAACATCAATAAATGACATAACTTTTTAAATTCTGGTGTTGTATTTATTACTTATTATTATTATTTATTAAACATACCAATTGTGTGAAAGGTTTTTCCACATTTAATAAATGTTGGATTCTTTTCAACATTTAACAAATGTGTAAATTATTTTTCACAATAACAAATAATAAATGTCAATTTTGTTTTACATGTTTTATACATGTGTTTAAAGTACAGTGACAACTGCACCTGTTGTAAAGCAGGCTCATGGGATGCAAATCAGTGCAACAAATCAGCTGATTCCATTTCTATATGGTGTTGCCACCATATAGAAATATTTGATGTAGCTTAAACTGCTCATTCATTGTAACTTCAAGTCCAAATAGTATGGTACAAAGAGAACAAGACAAACGCAAACTGAATCAGTTTGTTCATGTCCCAAAAAATGGATCAGCTGAGACAAAAGATATTTCAGCTAAATTTGTGCTTATTAGTTCATATTACTTCGCTTGCCAGTGCTCCTAATCAATATGCAACAGATCTGCCACCTGGTGGGCAAAGCATTAACTGGCCTTTAAGCTGGTTAAAAGCCCTAGCGGCTTCTGAGCAACTTCCGAATTGGAGAGAGAGAACAATGGTTACAATGTAACTCACTGTTCTCTATCGTATCGAGAGTATCTCACCATCCAACTACATATTCCATATGTAGGGGGAACTCTGTAAGACACACCGCGAATAAGTGGAGCAGAGTCAGACCCCCAAAGACACCCATACCCATAGACAAGTGAGCTATATACATGGCTGGTGCTGAACAAACTATTTACAAATGTACACTATTCACACCCCCCTCGGCAGGTACAGCCAGACGCTATTCGCTGCCACCAGGCCCCAGGGCACAAGATGCTACTGACCCCGCACGACGCAAAGGCCAGTTCACGGGGGGGGGGGGCATTCAAGTTAGCCCACCATACGCTAAGCTAACTGAAAAGGTAAGAGACTACACCCCTTCTGAAGCCACTGATGACGAGGCCGAAGACTGCGGGGGGAACTGGCAATACCAACCATTACTATGGCTGAGCTTCCCCCAATACCAACTCCCCAAAGGATGCAGTGGTAGGCACATTCAGCCTGTAGAATCTGGTGAGTTAGACAGAGCCAACCAAGTAGCTGCTGAGCAGATCTCAGCCAGGGAAGCACCTCACCACAGAGCCCAAGCGTTTGCAACGCTGCATGCGGAGTGATGCCAGAGGCCAGGTTGCACTGGTGCTTACGTCTTCTTGTTTGCATGCTGGATCACTTCCACGATCCAATGGGACAGCCTTGCTGGCCAGACAATCGTTAAACAAACAAAAAGTTGATCTGTCTTCCTGTGAGCCCGTGTACGACTAATGTACATCCGCAATGCTCTAACAGAACATAACAATGACTTCATTCAGGTAGGAACTCAGAGAGTACCTTTGGGAGGTAGGGTTCAGATGGAGCACCACTCCTCTGTCCTTTGGTCTGAATCTGCAAAGGCTCTCATGCACAGAAAGAGCCTACAGCTTCTCCACCCTCCTTGCTGAAGTCAGTGCCAACAGAAAGTTTTGAGCAACCATCTCAGGTTAGCCAACGCAAGGGGTTCAAAACGGCTGCGCTGCAGAGCCGTCAGGACTTTCTCCAAATCCCAAGGTGGAACTGCAGGTTTGCTGTAGGATCTAAGCCTATGCACATCCTTAAGAAACTGTGCAATGTGGGCACAGCAACCCCTAGTCAGCCTGCACTCCCCAACCCTGGCCGCTTTGATCGCAACAACCAGCCCTTTAAGGGTTGATGAAGACTCCCACTATCCAATTGCTCCTGCAGAAACAGCAGGAGGTCCTCAGCTGTGCAAGTGATAGGATTTACTCAATGTGCCTCACACCAAAGAGGAATACATTGCCCTTGTGGATGGGGTCTGAGCACCTTGCATGGTCTGTACCACAGACTGTGAGAGCCCCATGGCTAGGAGTCCCACCCTCTCAGGGGCCAGGCCCAGAGCTGCAGCCCAGATTGTAAAGAAACAGGATTGTTTCACCCAAACAGCTGAGTTAAAGAGAGAAAGGCAAGACTTTCTATGATGTGCCTCTATCTACCACCCACTTCTCTCATCTGGATAGTTTACCCCCAGAGACATAAGCAGCCTCGCAGCGACCACTGATTTAGATTGGTGGAGGCGACAGCAATCCAGAGAGGTGCCAAACGACCAGCTCTCACTTCTAACCCACTAGGTTGTGGATCACTGCTATCACCAACACTTCTGTACGTCAAAACTTCTTTCTTGTCACACACTCTGAACTGCTCAGTGAAGATCAAAAAACCAGAGTAATTATGCACACCTGCATCTTTTATGCTGGTACTGTGCCAGCACAGCTGGTGTGTCTTAAACAATTGTCCAAGTTACCTATAAGGTGGGTACTTTCTCCCGTACATATAAACATTTATTAAATGTGGAAAAGCCTTTAACACATTTGTTAAAGGTCCCATATTGTGTAAAACAGGATTTCCCTTGTGTCTTTGATTATAAAGGAGTTGGATGTGCTATCTAAACATGGTGAAAGTATCAAAATGCACGGTAGCCAACTAAATCCACACAATCCATATTAGAAAAGCGAGCCTCTAAACGAGCCGTTTGGACTTCCGTAACTTTGTGGCATCACAAAGGTTCGCTCATTATCATTTTTGTAAGAAATAATAGGCTAACAAAGTGTTTTTTTCAAAGCGGTTGAGCGGTTGTCATTGTTTATTACCTGTCTGCTGCCTGCTCTGCCATGTCTGTGGTGTCTCACGTTTCACTCTTGAAACGGTTAGCCAATCAGAACAGAGGGGTCATTAAAATGAATGAGCCTTAAAGACACAGCAACAGAAACAGCCTGTTCTTGGCAAGGCTCAGAGAGATGCTGGAAAATGAACGTGTAAAAATGGATTGAGAGTGTTTTTGGTACATGACACCACACAAACTGTTTTTAATGGACCTCAAGACAAAAAATAAAACACTGGAAAGTGTAGAATATGGGACTTTCAAATGTTGGAAACATTTATTGTTGAAAAACCTTCAAGAAATGGTTCAGACATTTATCAAATATTCTATTTTGATATATACTGTACATATTTAGCATATAAGTAAATTCAGAAAAGTTAAATTAATTACTTTTGGCTTAAATGTGAGATAATTTCTGACATTTAGCTACATAATAATAATTTGCACCTGAAAATATATATATATATATATATATATATATATATATATATATTATCACAATTTGCACCCCACATACCAATACTTCCATGCTGTTACTGATATCAATGTGGCAAATTCAGATTATGATGTAAAATTAATATGGGCATCTGATATTTGTTGAGATATTGACTATGCCTCCTTCATAATGTTTGCACATTTCATGTCCTTTTTTTTTTCTTTTTTTTTTGCATTTTGTAATCACAAAATCAATAAATGCCAACATTGCGCTGGTAATTCTAGAGAAACACAAAGATATTTGCCATTTTTTCAGTCACTGTCAAAACAAAGTGATTTATATCCCCCTTATGTGTCTTTTTCCTGGCCTGGTATCTTCATCCTCCTCTGTACTCTGTTCAGCCATTGCTATTGCACAGTTAAGGATTTGCATGGCAGTGGAGTAGATCATGCAGCATGCGTACACAACAGTAATTTGGCACATGTTAATGCATTCTTTCTCATGCATGGCTAGCTGTTAAACATTGCATTTAACATGCAATAGCATATTAAATAACATACACAAGGTCCAAATGAGTTCTTTCTGGTTTAATAAATCATAGTTTACAACTAATACATCTTAAATTACACATTAGGTTGAATGCCCAAAACATCTTCACCCCAGTTACTTTCATGTTTTACACACCGTAAATTAGAATCTTCAATTTTAGCATCATTGTCATAAGCACACGTTTCCTGGATAAGAACAAGCAGGCCCACTTCCATATCACAAATAATGCAACTGCCTGAGGTGTACTTCCATTATGCTATCAATCACTTTATCTTCTCCATTTCCTGTCTCTCTTCACATTACTTTAGTCTGGTGAGTAGTCCAGTGTCCTCTGTTTTATACATTCAATTTGTAGTGCTACTGCATGGCTGTGGAGCACTGAACTGTAAGAATAGACATCCTCTTCTTTAATTTCCTCTACCTCTTCACCCCTCTTCTCCTTGTCATGATCATCATCATTACTACCTCCACTACCACCATTATTATTATGAATAAAAGGCACATGCATACATAGTGCAAAAGACTAAGGACTTGGATAAATCACAACTGAATACAATCAACATTATTGCCACGCTAACAAAACATAATTATAGGACTGTTAGCTATGTAACAACTTGAATTAGTAATACAATATCATGACAGAAACTTAAAATAGCAAATAAAATTGTGAGTAATGATTTAAATAATCTACATTTAATGATGGTGAGAGAGATTTTTCAACATCTGCAATCAAAATTGTTTGGAGATCTCGTTAAAAAGAATCTCATGAGATTGATCCTAAAATGGTTAAAATTACTAATTACCATATACCATATTCAATATATTGAATTGTACTGTACAGTAATAATATGACTAACCTCTGGTAACATAGGGTTTTAAACAGCTGATAAT